>NC_058403.1:76962919-77123126 GCF_002201575.2 Neomonachus schauinslandi
AGGGAGAGAAAAGTTAATAATAGTTTTAAATTTGTCTTTATAGACATATATAGCTAAAAGATGCTTCACACTGCCAAAATTTCGTATATATGTATACAAACATATTTACACAAATTTGTAAAAATACACACATTATATTATACATGGCTATAAAAATACTTATATAAATTACATATACATGTAAAACAAAAGCAAAGTGGGCTCATTATAGAAAGTTTAATATAGAGAGAAGTAGGGGCACCTGGGTGGCTCAGTCAGTTAAGCGTCTGCCTTCAGCTCAGGTCATGATCCCAGGGTCCTGGGATCGAGCCCAGCGTTGGGCTCCCTGCTCAGCAGGAAGCCTGCTTCTCCCTCTCCTTTTGACCCTCCCACATGCTCGTGCTCTCGCTCTCTCTCAAATGAATAAATTTTTTAAAAAATTAAAAAAATTATACAGAGAAGTAGAAGAAAGAAGTATTATCTCCCATTACCCCAGAAATAACAGTTAGTATATATATATATCCTTCTAAATGTTTTAAAATATGCATATGTACTTATATGTGTATGAAAATATGAGTCACAATTCAGAAAATATATAGATTTGTATCTAGTTAAGAAAAATATATAATAGATGTGGATGGTGTTACTTCCTATTTCACATAGAGAAAATGACACACAAAAAAATTTGCAACTGTCAAAGAAATAAAAACAGAAGGAGGATTTTTAAATCTAAGACCCTACAATTATACATAAGGAATATCACAGATATTTTCGGATTAATTTATATAACCTGAAAGTTTTGGAGTAGAGACAGAGGAGAATGTAAGAGAGAGCTGGATGAGCGCGAGAGTAACATTCATACCTGACATTGAGATTACCACTTTGCAATTGATCATAAGCTTCTGGCTTATTTCTTCACAACTCAACATTTTCACGCAATGTTGTTGTTCCATTTTTCTCATGGGAAATGAGGCTCAAGGATGTCAACTACACTGGTTAAGGTCGCCAAGCCAGTAAGTGGCGGAGCTAGAAGGAACTTCAATGAATGTCTTGAAACAGGTGGCAAAGCTAACACAGAATACATAATGTTCTGTGAAGACGTGTAATTCCCTTCATCGTTTTGAATTTCTGCTTCTGGAAATCTGCTCACTGGTGACAGAGAAAGGGATGGAAATATCACCTCTTTAGGGGTGCATCGTAAGATGCAGCCCCCTCTCCTCCCTGACTCCTATCATTCTAGACAGGATATGCCTACAAAAAATTTGTTCAAGACAAAAATAGTTCTCACGTTAGAACTTTAAGAGTTCAGATTCAGTGTTTTTAACCTGTTTTGTGATCTGAGATAAAGAAGACCGACCTTGAGGCACTATGGTACAAAGCAAAGGACACTGGACAGCAAGCTAGGAACCCGTACTCAAAACTCATCCTCACCGAACAGCCCTGCGAACAAGCAAGCCATCTCTCCCAGCTATGCTTTTACCTCCTCTGCAAAATGGAGCTAATAATAGAACTGATGGAAGGAACAGAAGTAATGGGTGAGGCACCTGGCGTGGTGCTTGATATGTGGCAGGAACTAAAGCAACATGGTAGCAGCCCAGCACTTACCATTCCAGGGAGTGAGCCAACAACCAACTGATGAGGAACCAACTAGTATCAAGAATGTCATTTCCTGGGGCGCCTGGGTGGCTCAGTCATTAAGTGTCTGCCTTCAGCTCAGGTCATGGTCCCAGGGTCCTGGGGATCGAGCCCCGCATCGGGCTCCCTGCTCGGCGGGAAGCCTGCTTCTCCCTCTCCCACTCCCCCTGCTTGTGTTCCCTCTCTCGCTATGTCTCTCTCTGTCAAATGAATAAATAAAATCTTAAAAAAAAAAAAAAAAAGAATGTCATTTCCTCCAAGCTGGTGCCATTGGACAGAGCACTGCCCATATGCATTCAATTCTATTTAAATTCTACATATTTACAGGAAACTTCCTAAGTGTTTTGAACCAAAGCAAATTCTTGGTCCATCAGAAGTCTGTAAAGGACCAAAAAATATCAAAGAGCTGCGACTTTTCCTGAACCAAGTCTGGGTATAAACTAATGGCCCGAAGCAGAATAAGAATCGCTCGAACTGCGACCACCCGGGAGCCTCAGCTCTTCAGACCAGGGCCCTAAATCAAGGGACTGCTGTTGCGGGGGTGGGAGTGGCTATTCAGAGGGCCTGCAGAATTCAGTCACGCTTCTTTCTAGGCACTTCCCTGCATCTCCAGACACTGCTGAAAGCCAGTGGTCCTGAAAGATAATCCCAGGTTATCCTCCAAATCCAATCAATAACCCAAATAATCATTTTGCCTTCTTTTGTTTGGTGGAGTAGAAGAGAATGACCCCAAGAGGTCCTCAGAGGCAAGAACAACTAATGAGAACCCATTTCTCAGCATCCTTCAATCAAGAAGCCCGCGTCATCAGCAACGCTAATTTAATAAAACAGGAGCCGTGGTGCTATAATTGGATTGCCATTATAGCTAGAGGGTTTCCAGGGTAACTGTGTTCTTGCCACAGATAAAATCCACCTAGCAGCACAAAGATTAAGGGTTTGGGAAAAAGTCACCATCCAACAAGAGGTCAAGAATTCCGGCTGAAGAGAACTATACCAAAAGCAAATTAGTTCAAGTGGACAAAATTCAAAACCCCAGCCCTGCCACGTCTTAGCTGTATGATTTCAGAAAAAAGCATATTTAACTTCTCCAGGCCTTGTTTCCTCTTCTGGAAAACGAGCATAATAATGGTATCTGGCTCAAAGGTTTGTTACAAGGATAAAACAGGTAATTTAAACAGTAACGGGTACATTTTAAACCCCGACTGAATGTCAAAAAAAAAAAAAAAAAGGGAGGGAATAGGAAAGATGCCCCCAGACTAGATATTCCAGAGGCCTGGAAAACTAGAAAAATAAGGGGTTTGTTGTTTTCACAAATTTGGAGGGAAAGCACCCTGAAAGCTTCTCAGGAGGGCCCGAAATGGCTTATAAAAAATCAGACTGTCTTGTGCTTGTGGTCATGTTGTTACTGCCCCCACGGCCCTGACTTCTGGGAATGTGCCTTGTCAGAGGCAATTCTGCGAGTCTTAATTGAGGAGGGACACAACTTTTCAGGCCACAAATTAAGGATCGGGAAATCATCCTTGCTTAGGGTGTAACAGCTAACTGGAATGTTTCATAGCCATAAATACAGCAGGCCCATTTAGCATGTTTCCCCCTCAGGGGAAAGACTCAGCCACTGCAAAAGTAACAGTTATGAAGAAAACAGGGAATTTTCCTTTTGAGTGAAAAACAAAACGAGAAAGAAAAACGAGCCCTTTAAAAGATTCTTGACTATATGAATTTCAGGGTTGTGGGGGGTGCCTACCTTCCCTTGGCTCTGTTAGGATTAGAACAGGGATCTGAATGAAGGTGAAGAGCAAGAATGACCAAGCTGCTGGGTCATTCGTCCCCCACCCCCAGCCCCCCACATGGACACGTTAAGCGGGCAAAGAACCACCACTAATATGCACCTGTGTTCACACTCGCAAAATGACTTCCAGGCAGCAAACAGCAAAGCAGCGAGAAAGACGAAGTTTGAGAGCAAGAACATGCGCACACAAAAAAGTTTCTGTTGTCCTAAGATTAAATGCTGAGGCAGGAAGAGATACTATTCTTGAATCAAGTGAGAAAAGATGGTAAAGCGCGATATTAAAATGCAGCACACTGGAATAAGTTTGCCTCTATAAAAACTGTTATGTTCTGTATGTGATTTAAATTAATGCCTATATTTGTTGGAGATAAAATTAAAATGAAGATAAACGGTGCCAACATATAGCGTGTTCGCTGGAGCAATAAATAAGGCAGTGAAAGGTACTTTACATTTCAGTCACATGTATCCGAACAGGGAGCTCAAAGCATTTGAGGAACATTTGTTAATTAAATGCTATAATAGGTTTGTGAGGCACTCAGACGGTGAGTATACACGTCTTTCAAAAAGAAGACAGGGAGGTTCAGTGACCTGGGGCCTTCTGGGTGTTGCTGAAGCCCTGGGTGCTGAAGGCAGCAAGCTTTCCAGCTCGGCAGCTTCTCTGCCTGGTGGTAGGGCCCAGAACATAGAGCCATCCTGTCCCCTGACAGACCTCACATGTCCAGCTTTCTCCATTAGCTACCCCAGTGGCCGGCAAGATTACTACTGAAGCTAGGGAGAAAGGCAATGACTTTACAACCATACATTAACAAATCTCTCCTTCCCAACCCCGACTTTGCAGGAGTGGCCCACGAATGATTAAATACTGTCACATCATTTATCCTCTGCTTGAAAACTTGGCTAAAGTATTGATGAGTGATGTCTTCTCTTCACATTGATCCCTTCAACCCCGTCCTCCACATGTCCTGCCTGAGCCTCCCAGCACAGAACTACTTGCTGGTCGCCGGCTTTCTGTTTCCAGAATCCACAAGCCCATGGAGCTCAGTCTGCCTTCAAAGCTCTGCTTGACAGGGGGCCAGATTAACTGACAAAGCTAAATCAAGCAAGACTGGGTGTGCACTGATCACTGTGTATGGATAACTAATAATCTGGTATACTGGGGTCACTCTAATCTTGGACTTTTACGTATGTTTGAATTTCCCCCATAGAAAGCTCAAGTAAGTCAAACGGGGAGCATTCCCAGAAAGCCGGGCAGCCTGGCAGTGGAGACAAACACTCCTCTCTTGAGCTACTAGGCAAGTGTGCTGGCCAGTGGAGGGCCCCTGCTTCCGAAGAGGAGGCTCTCAAAGAAAAAAGGGAGTCACTTTTTTTTGGTGGGTCATTTGAGGCTGATGCAGGTGAAATTTTAGGGAGCCTTAGGGATCACCTAGTCCACTCCCTTGTTTTTCAGAACAGAAGAATTCTCCACTCTCTTTGTATCTTCCTTTTTAACTTCCCAGTTAAAAAAAACACAAAAAACAACAACAACAACAAAACACATTCAAGTCCATGATAGTTTGATACAAGTTTCGATGCAATAGATGCGAAATCCCTGTTCTGTCTCCTTTGCACAGGGTAGTCTACCTCTGCGTGCCTCGGTTCTTCCCCCGTACCACGGAGATCAGGAGCATGCCCACCTTCGGGAGGGCTTAAAGGGCTCTGCACCTGGGAAGTGCTTCCGACCGTGCCTGGAATACAGGGCACACGCACTGACTGCTCCCATTATCATTATTACAAATGTTGACAACCACCAGTGCTACTCTGTGCACAGTTCCCACTCTGCTGCCTGGCACCCTCCTGGCTAGGGGGAAACCGTAGGAATAGTTGTGGCTAACGAGCTGGGTTCCTTACAGGCCAGAGCATGCATTTGCCAGGTCAAGATCCTCAGAGCTCTCTTACTCTGGGGCGGGGGCCAGCAGTGGCTGAGATGGTGCCTATTCCTTAGCCTGCAAAGAAGCTCTTCTGATCCACAGGGAACCAGTAGCATAAGGAAGAAATAAACCTTTGTTTCAAGCATGGCGATCTGGAGAGTATTTACCGCCACAGCATTGCTTCGACTACCCTAACTGACACTTCTTACTTTGGTTTACAAATCGCTTTCACTTCTATTATTCAAATGTAATTCTCATAAACAAAAAGAAAAGTACAGTGTACATGCAGTTGGCGGATATGAATTTCAGCCCAACTTAGCGCCATATTCACGGAACATGTACAGAGAGTCATGCTGATACAGCTCCAAGTCACGTGCTCTGGACTTTTGGTCAATCCAAGGTATTCTTTCAACACACTCTACTCCAATTCAGAGGCCTTAGGACTCTTAACTTCGAGAGTGTACCTACCACATCAATCTTAACACACACACTAATTAGAACTGCTAACATTTACTGAGTACTTACTGTAATATCCCATCAAAAAAGATGCCACTAGTTATAAAACATGCCATCAGTTACAGCACCATGAGAAACAAGCAAACAAGCAAACAAACAAATACACTACTACAGAAATGATGATACGGTGTTTTATTATGATGCAGAATTTTTATTACATGCTTATTTAAAGAAATGTCTTAAAGTTATTTAGACACAGTACTTCTTTTATCATACGTCACCCACTACTTATTTAAAAAAAAATATATAAGTGAAACAAATTGAACCATTCCTAAAACTTCTTCTTATTCAAATTCAATCCTTTAAACCACTTTGCAACTGAAAATCATGGGGCTTTCATGTTTTTTCTTCCCCCCCCCCATAATATTGTCCTCTTTGGGCCAACAAGAGCAATGACCAAAGTCATCGATCTCCAGGATTTTCTTCCAAGTAAGTTTCGATGTGCAGGTGGGATGATGACAACCACGCCATGATTGCCACCTCAATAACAGAAATCTGTCAGAAACGTTCGGGATGTGCATAAACACAAGACTTAAGCTGATAAGCTAGAAGTATGCTCGAGACATAGTGCTTTACTATCTATATGTATTTGCTGATTTATTCCTCATAACAGCTGCATGAGGCAGGCTATGTATTATTATAACCATCTTGGAGTCAGGAACTGAGATCCGTCTGGAAAGATCACTCTGCTTGCTGAAGAACACACAGCTAGTAAGTGGAGGATCTAAGGTTTTCCATCTAAGGCAGGTGACATCTTAGAGCAACTGTTCTCAGCAAATATGAGGTCAGGCTTCTCATAATAGCAATTAGATTAGCTTTCCCCCCACCCCCGACAGTGGGGGCACAAGAATGTATTACAAACTCTAAAGAAAGTGTTCAAAGATTTAAGTCTCTTAAAGTTTACATATTGGGCTTCTTATTTGTTTAAAGCAAACCAAAGGGAAATTGACCCTTGTATTACTGCGAACTCCTTTTGATATAAATAGACAATTTAGCAGATGTCTGGGCCTCCGTTTGGTTATCTTGAAATAATTATTGGAAAGATCTGCAGCTACGCCTATCTTCTGAAAATATTGGGATATATGTGCAGTGAACACAGATATAAAACATCCATATGTATATGAACCTACATGGGATAGATCTTCAAACACATTTTTAACACATGTAGTTTTATTTGTGTCTATGTTTCTACACGGACATTATCTTTGGAAAGGCAAAGAAATCAGCCCTATTAAATAGGAAGACCAAATGTGTGCTTGATCCTCATGGAGCATGAAATTAGACTCCATCTATGTCCAGAGGGAAAAACCTCACTAAACAAGTATAAGAGTTGATTTTTTTCTTTTCTAGCAGTTCTTTATCTCTTCTCCTATTTTAAGGACAGTTAGCACCACTGAACAATTACTTAGGAGGTACAATACAGAGCTTTGAGTGTAGCTCTTTATACACTTATCAAATGAGTATTATAATTTGCTATAATTCTCCCTCCTGATTACATACAGTAGCTATTTCATTCTCTAAATAATATCTTATACATTTTTTTTAGAAGTTGGTTAAATTGCTTAGGAGAATATTAGGCTCAGTTTCTTTGAAGGGTAATACAGTGGGAGTGACTGTATAATTATCTCTACCGGGCTCGCACCCACTATACAATGTCGTCTGCTACATCGACTGCTTTCCTGTTGAGAACTCCAGTTAACCCTACTAACTCACACACAGGAAAATGAGGCAGGCAGATTTTATTTTTAACTTGGGACTGGGAGAATAAGAGAAAGAAATACTAAGATTGATCAAATCTGGTGCATTTGCAATTTTTTATTTTAAGCTGTTGTAGATCTATGTGCTACCAAATAGGTACAGTAATTTAGGCATGACAGCTACTTGTGTACTAGTGTCCTATCTGAGAAGCTCTGCCTGAGACCAATTGTCCTCTAAGCCACTCCACAGCTGCGCTCTTTGATGCCTGGCAATTACTACTCTATTCTGGATGGGGAGTTTTATTATATTTCAAATTGATGGGGATTTTATTCTCAAAATGCTAAGCATTCCAAATGCTTCATACACACAAGATTTTTACAAATAATCCCATGGCTTCCAGCAGAAAGACGTTTAACACAAGTCTTTCAAAATAAATGCATCAGGATTTCTAGAAGAATCCCATTTTCCAGTGTCATTCAATTATGTGTCTATTTATATGTCTGTCTCTCCAAAGGACAGATGGAGAATTCAAGGGTGGGGTTCTGGGGCATCTTACTCATGTTCACATGACCAGTGACTGACACGGGGCCTGGCACTTGAACCCTTCTCTGCCCCAAATTATGAATAGAGAACAGGTATTAGAAATTAGAAGTTCAAACTGTTTTATACTCCTAAATTAGTGAATTAGGCTCTCAGATTGCTACTATTCAAAAGAAACTGTCACTAAACTGTAGTCATATTCATTTAAAGACATTACCACTAAAGTCGATTAGAGGTTACCCTATGGTTGGAGGTGAGAACAGAGATTGACTACAAATAGGTATGAGATTTCTTTTTGGAGTGAAAGAAATGTTCTAAACTTAGATCAGGGTAATGGTTATAAAATCACTGAATCAGTGAGTTGCAATGAAACAAAACAAGACCCTTTGCCCAAAATCTCTCTTCACAAACACAATTACTGTTAGTATTTTTGATTGTGCATTCAGTCATCAATTCAAATATTTAGATTTGGAGGTAGACAGACCGTGTTAGCTAAAATGCCAGCGCTGCACCTTGCTAATCCAGCAAGTTATACCTCTCTGGGTCACAATCTCATCTGTAAAATGGAGGGAAATGGCAGGTTACCTCATTGGGTTGCGATGAGCATCAAATAGTGACAGTAAGTTTTCAATGCCTTTTGGTTATCATCCCACGTGTTTTATTTAATTATAATTTCTTAATATTGAAAATAATCAGCCATCGCTGCAAAGGGTAACTGACAGGTATAATTCTTGTAAAACCCTAGCTAGATAAGAACTACCCTAAACAATACAGTGACTTACTTCTGAGTTTCATTCACAATCCAGGGCTCCTCCAATTGAATTATATCCAGAGTTATTCTAAAGCACACTTTTTTTTTTTTTTTTTTAAGATTATTTATTTGAGAGAAAGAGAGAGCTGGAGGAGGGGCAGAAGGAGAGAATCTTTTTTTTTTTTTTAAAGATTTTATTTATTTGACAGAGAGAGACACAGTGAGAGAGGGAACACAAGCAGGGGCAGAGGGAGAGGGAGAACAGGCCTCCCACGGAGCAGGGAGCCTGACGCGGGGCTCGATCCCAGGACCCCGGGACCATGACCCGAGCTGAAGGCAGACACTTAACGACTGAGCCACCCAGGCGCCCCAGGAGAGAATCTTCACACAGACTCCCTGCTGAGTGCAGAGCCCTACACAGGGCTCAATCCTGGGACCCTGAGAATATGACCTGAGCCAAAATCAACAGTCAGACACTTAATCAACTGAGCCATTCAGGAGCCCACGAAGTAAACTTCTAATTTCTTTTCTAAAACCTTCAATGCTCCAGTCTTCTCCCAAAATGCTGCCCCTAAGAACCCCAGCTGCCAACAGGATGAAGAGTCCAATGTACAAATTCATTGCATTGCACAGAATCCATTTATAAGCTGCCCTTCCAATCCTCACCAATGTACTATTTTGACAATATTCTTTCTCTGCTCCACATACCTCATTCTCCAAGTACTTCAAATTCCTTGCCAAGCTGAAAACACCATTCTTTTACACATTTATTTTTGTGATTGCAGTTCCTTTTGCCTGGACTACCTGTAGTGTGTCTCAAAAAATTCTTGGATATCCTTTGTGACCTAACTCAAACGTCACATTCTTTAGTTAGCTTCATCCTTCTCTATAGCCTTGTAGTAAGATATACACACCTCTATGAAAGCACACATTGACAGACTCTGCCCTTCCGGGCCCGTAGAAACTGTCCTTCCACACTGCCCCCTCCCATGCTCTAACCTACTGAACTATTGTGGTTAACTTATGTTAAACCTCTGCACCTTGGCACATTTTCTTTCCTCTTCCAGAAGCCCCTTCCCTCCCCGCCTCCCCTGCTTATTTTCCCTGTGCCATCAACCTAGCAAACTCCCATAGGTTTCTCAGGCCTCTGTTTAGAGATGACCACATCTCAGAAACATCTATAGGTCTACCAAGACTAGGTTTTCATTATCTGCCCCATGTGTTCCCAGAGCACCCTTCGATGATCCTGAATATTGGCCTCTAACACCATATGGAAAATAGTCTGTGGAGGGACATTCTGTGAGAGGCTAGGCTTTATAGAACTGTTGTCGGTCTCTGTAACTCCAGCACCTAGAAAGTCCGTGGTACACGGCAGATGCTCAATGCATATTTGTTGAGTAAATGTACTGATTATCTCCTTTAGAAATAATTTCAGGGACACCTGGGTGGCTCAGTCGGTTAAGCGTCTGCCTTCGGCTCAGGGCATGATCCTGGGGTCCTGGGATCAAGTCCCGCATTGGGCTCCCTGCTCATTGGGGAGCCTGCTTCCCCCTCTCCCTCTCCCTCTGCGTGCTGCTCCCCCTTGCTTGTGCTCTCTCTGATAAATAAATAAATAAATAAATAAATAAATAAATAATCTTAAAAAAAATAATTTCAGTCTGGGAATTACATGGTAAATGAATTATAACTAAAAAAAAATCTGTTAAAAATAAAAATCTGAGTTACCGATCTATGTTTTTTCACTGTAGCTTCACATCCCAGTTGCTGGACAAAGGTCTTACGTGCTTGCATCCTTATTATGGAGCCTGGCACACATAAGACGCTCCATTATATTTGCTGAGATTTCATAAAAGTGAAGTATTATGCCAGATTCTAAGCCATTGAACACTTTCTACAAACGATCAATTTATATGATGCTCCTCAGTAGGTAAATTGATAGTGATATCATAAATCACAAAGCTGGAAAATTCATTTATTTCAACATCCACATTTTATAAATTAAAAAAATTGGGCTCAGTAAAAGAAGTAAATTACACATGATCATGCAAATAGGATCCCAAAAGAATACCTCCTCCCAAATCAATATCATTAAAGGTGTCCAACTTAGAAAGATTTATGTTATACCTGAAGCCAGATTTAGAGTTATGAGTATGGACTGTGCAAGCACCAAATAGTAAAAATAAAAGTAGGAAATAAATTTGGAAATAAATAAATCACTCACACACACACACACACACACACATATATCTATATGATTAGATTAAACAGGTGTTGCTAATCATGAAAAGAGGAATAAACAAACACTTGGCTTGACATGAGTCATTATTTGATGGGCTATTTCAGGACAGAATTGATATTTCTAAATGGTTGATACCACAAGAGGCTATACCAAAGAACCACAGAAGTGGAAAATAATCACTAATGATTTCTTTTATGGAACAATTCCATAGACTATGACGAGTTCCCACTTAAGGATTCATAGTATTGGAAATTTCCACTTGGACAATTTTAAGCTTTTAAAAACCCTCCAAAATTGACACCTAGGAGTAAGTATGTGACTCAACTAAATATCACTAGCACTGTATGATATTAGAAAATTTACTAGGGAAAATCATTCCATATCTGTTTTTTCAGCATACTCATCTAGAAAAGAAAAAAAAAAAAAAAAAGGCCATGTGCTCACATATCTCTTCAGAATGCAAGAACTTCGATAGAGTACCCCAAAGCACAAGCTTATGAGGTATGGTAAAGAATACCCAAATTCCTTGCTCCTCAGAGATAAAACTCAGCATATACAGTCTGAAGCCTAAAATCCCAACTATCTATTTCCTATCATAGGACTGAAGGCCCATCCAGGCTCACTCTAGTTCCTTAAAAGATCCAAGCTCCTTCCTAAGCATGCATTGTTCTGCAAATGATCATTCTCAATTTGATACCAAGGTGTCACTTCAGGTGTCAGCTCCTCTGAGAAGCACTACCGGACCCTCCCGGTAAACATCACTCCAGATAACTCCCCCTCTACACCTTTTATCCTATATGACTATCTGAATTTGTTTACTGGCTTATTTTTTTTTATGATAGTTATTGACTCACTAAATATTTATTGTGATCATCTTGTACAAAATACTCTTGCTTTTTATATCTTGGTATTCACTGCTCCAAGCACCATGATAACACACACAAGCTAAGCAGATAATACATGTTTATGGAATAAATGTTTAAATAAATGAAAATAAAATGGCTTACTAGGTAGTAGCCAAAAAGAGTGAAGAAGAAGCATATTAAATAGGATAGGGTAGGATAGGATAGGATGTTTACTAGCTTATTGTTTATGTCTTTACATTCCCTTAGCTTCTGCTCCAGCATTTATGGTCAGCCAGAGAAAGAAGCTCATCTGCCTTAGTTATCCTTTAATCCTAGTACCCAAAGTTCATACAACATAGTAGGACTCAGGTGTGATGAATGAAGAATGCAACAACCTGAGTTTATAACCTAGATCTGTTACTTACCAGTTGCAAGGTCACTGGTAAATCTTCCAGGCCCTGTTTACTTGAATAAAGACCAGGAATCATAAATATATCTGTCTCATACTGCAGAACTCCCTAATATTAGGAGCAAATACCTTATGAACCACAAATATGGTTTTCAGACAATGATAACAGTATCACTCTAGAAGACCTTTTGTATGCCAGGCTCTGTTCTAAAAAGCACTTTACACAGGCACTATGATGCCTTTGACTATATGATGCACTATTAGGTTTTTACCACTAATATAGAAATAATTGGTGCCGGTGAATCTCTAACATGATGATTTCTCAACATACCAATTATAAGATGTGCTTCAATCTCAAAGAAATTAATGAAAAAAAAATTACTTCATAGAATAGAATACAGTTTTATACATTCAATACTCCTCTAACAATCCTATGAGATAGGTCCGATTGCCATCATTATTTTACAGATGTGGAAACTGAGGCACAGAGAGGTTAAGTTACTTATTCAAGATTATAGGAGTTTTAATGATAACAAGGAAAGATGAACAGGGACTCAAAAAGCTCTATAGTTTCAACTCTCCATAAAGTATCAAGAGTTAGGTTCACTTCTCTAAATGATACAACTGAACCAGGAAATTCTCCTCCCTGAAGTGAATGGTACTCTGACTTCTAATAATGCTCATGGCAAAGTATTATGAAAATAACAGTAGAAAGAGAGCAGTTTTAGATACTGAACTTCCAGTTTTCTCAATCTGCATCCTCTTTGCAATTATATAACTCAGTTTTTACCAGACCAACTTGCACTCATTTAGATTTTGCTTTTAACTTTTCTCAATCCTTTCATTTATCTGTTTTCTGTATTCATAAAGACACTGAAAGCGATTCTGGAAATGATCATCTATTTGTGTTTAGATCTACTTTCTGCCCTTCTCCACTCCCCACTCTCCTTGGTCTGAGCTTACTAGGCATTAAATAAATGTTGCTAACTAAAAGCAAAAATGAGATCTGATTTGGCATCATATCCCATGGCATGAAATTAAAACAACAACAACAACAACAACAAACCCACAACTCAAGCATATATTATCGTTAGCTTCCCAAATATGATTAGTGGCAATCTTGGTGTAAGTTACATAAGCAGAGAGCATAGCTTTTCGAGCCCAAGCAGAAAAATCCAGGGATGTAGTATGTATGGTGGTGGGGGGGAGAGAGCTGAAACACATACATGACTTTCAGAGATGTGACTGTGATGTGACCCAAACCCGATTATTGAATAGCTAATAAAGCTAATATAGGAAATAGGACACAGATTTAAAAGCACAGTCACCATCAATGTTCAATTCTAAAACAACATTCTTATACATACAAAACACCTCAAACACAGATAAGTTGTTTGGGGTGTCCTGATCCTCCATATGAAAGTCAAGACATGTGATATTCCAAACCTCCCGTGAAAGTCTAACATGCTTACTATTAGGAAAAGCAATCAAGACATAAATCCCTTATAATCATGTAAGGGAAGACTGAAAAGAAACACAATTCTATCAGCTTTTAATTGTTCATCAGAGATCTTGGCTACTTGAGAAATTACTGAGAATATAAAAAACCTTATTAATCCATTTGCAATCATATGAAAATTTCTACTAACTACACTATAGCTGTTCTCTCTTTCCGGACCTGGCTGAGCAGGAGGCGCCATCACGGGAGTCGACATCCGCCACAACAAGAACCGAAAGGTTCGGCGCAAGGAGCCCGAGAGCCAGAACATCTACCTGAGACTGCTGGTCAAGCTATACAGGTTTCGGGCCAGACGAACCAACTCTACCTTCAACCAAGTCGTGTTGAAGAGATTGTTCATGAGTCGCACCAACTGGCCACCTCTGTCCCTTTCCCGGATGATCCGGAAGATGAAGCTGCCTGGCCGGGAGAACAAAACAGCTGTGGCTGTAGGGACCATAACCGATGACGTGCGTGTCCAGGAGGTGCCCAAACTGAGGTGTGCGCACTGTGTGTGAGCAGCCGTGCCCAGAGCCGCATCCTCAAGGCTGGAGGCAAGATCCTCACCTTCGACCAGTTGGCCCAAGACTCCCCCAAGGGCTGTGGCACCGTCTTGCTCTTTGGTCCATGCAAGGGCCGAGAGGTGTACAGGCACTTCGGCAAGGCCCCGGGAACCCCGCACAGCCACACCAAACCCTGCGTGAGATCCAAGGGCCGGAAGTTCGAGCACGCCAGAGGCCGCAGGGCCAGCCGAGGCTACAAAAACTAACCCCAGATCCTGCCTTGTTATTAAAGATTTTGAATGCTGAAGAAAAAAAAAAAAAAAAAAAGCTTCCTTTCTCACATACAGGGTAAGAACTGTTCCAAAATTGCTTTGTTTCTAAATCCTGCTTGTCAGTATATAATCCCCCACCCACACCACCTCTTAGTAGCAGGTAGACTTGCGTAGAAATGACTTGCATATTTCTGGCCAACAGCTTTGCCCACATCTGCAAAAGTTTGGAAGTGTGTGAGTAAAGGAAGATCCATACATTTTCCAATAATACATGTTAATAAAAATAACCTTGACGCATAGTAAAAGTCCCTTCTGAGTCATCAAATATTGAATGCTTTCAGTTATTTTAATATGAAATGTGTTTTATCCTATTTGGTTCTTCAAATTCTTTCTCCACAATGCATGAGACACAGTATGTACTTGACCACGTATTTATGAACAAACAAAAATCGTGTTCAGGGTTTTAAGAAAACTATTAGAAATACTAGCTTTGAATGGACATAAATAGAATAAAACCTTTTAAAAGCCCTAATAATATCCCACAATTGCTTTCTAATGGGCTCATTGCTGTATTCATTCTGTTTACCAGAAGTTTGTAAAGCATGATGCATGTGTGTATAATGCTAATTCATCCCTTGTAAGGGATGTTGGCATTTGAAGTGATGCTTACTTGGACAGGAGCTTACTTGCCCTCTATGCATAGGTGTGTTTGTGTATGAAGGGGCATCAGTGAGGAACCTGACATTTCCTGTGTGGTACAAGCAACGTGGAAGTGTCAAAGGAGCCCGTTTCTCCTGCAAGGATTTTACCATATGAGCTCTGACAAAATCTCTTTGGCTGTTTTATAATCTGTAAAAAAGGCAAGTACAAAAAGTTGTTCTTATATACCTTAAAGAGTCATTAAGATGTGAACATTACTTGAAATATAGATCTTTACTAATGACAGTAATTTCCTTCATTAATTGTCTCTTATGGGAAATTTTCCATGGTACGTGCTAACTAAATTTCACTCAGACTACACATCAGAAAGGATTCCTCTGAATGTCTGGAGCAGCCAAAATGATGATTTCACAAAATCATTTAAAAGCTGTCACAGTAGGTACATCTTACTGCAGATAAGGAAACGCGGTTGTGATACGAAACTGACACTGGAGACAAGCCCACGCAAGCGTTCGTATAAATCTGAACACTAGGTGTAATCAGATGGTCCACACTGTCTTTCAGTCAACACAAACCAGGTGAGAGTCCTATCCAACAGTAGAGTGGATTTGTTATTCTTCTGAAACTAGAGTGAAAACTAAATACTGGGGGAACATGGATCTAGAGCCAAGGAAAAGGCGGTAGGAAAATGTGAGGAACGTGCCTCTACATTACAGAATTTTTTAACTTGGAAACATCAGGGGAGAAATCCCATCTAAGATATTCAGTTCACCCTGACTTCCTAATCCCTCCTTCCTTCCAACTTCCCTGACCGTGCATGTCCACTCAGCAATCCCCACCACCCAGTGACATTCCAGACCTCCCCCCTCCACATATCGCCACACTAGCTCAGAATATGTTCTTTTAGTCACTTGCCTTTAGCCAGCTGCACTCTCTTTGCCTTTATAAAACATCCACTCATTCCACCTTTACCTCGTCCCTAAAGCCCTATTTGGTCCCCCACCCCAGCCCTATACCACGCTGGAGGCTAGACCCACAAATTACTACCTTGAATGCCGCTGTCATTAAATGCAGGGGAGACGTTCACTCTCTGCTCTGGAGTTTTCCATGGGGAGGGACCTTCCATGGAGAAACATTCATAACATGTCTCTGCCTCATACATTCTTCTCCTGATGAAAAGCTTACTGAGGAGTCAGTCCAGTGACTTAGCAGACTGCCGACTTTGAGGACAGCAACAGGACATGTATGGTTCGGCCCCTTCCAAGTTCCACTCAGAACAGCTGCCTGCAAGAGCATGCTTTCCTCTGCTTTTTCAGACTCCATATTGTTTGGGGGTGGGGCAGGCCCACCTCAGGAGAAGCCTGCAGCGGACCTGTGCTGACCACTCTCAGGAGGGCAAATCTGTCTGTTCAGAGGTAAGACAGTTATTTCTCTTGACCTAAAGCTAATGAAGTCAGCCAAGGTGGTTTTATCAGTCCCAACACTGACAGTTTGGTTTCCATCTATCTGCCTCCTCTCTTTCTCATTGGCTTCTGAGCAAGGATAGAAAGGAGGGACTCTGTTTATTGTGTCCCAAGAATGCTCACCTAGCCTTTCAGCTGACCTTTATCTTGAAGTCACTCGCTATCTTGTTTGTTTGTTTGTTTGTTTGTTTTGGGTAGCTCTGGGGTTGTACCTATTCTTGCAAAAGCCAAGACACAGTACAGACCTGATCATCAAATTTCCAGGGGGCTTCAGTGTGGCACCACCATACCTTTGCATGAACCCGTTCAGTGCATATCCGAAAGGGTCCATCTACACTAACTTGGCTTCACACTCTCTCAGGACCTCTCCTGCACATCTAACTTCCCTTCCTTCTTTTGAGAAGAGCAAGGTTATGTAGCATACATTTTCTCCTATTCAGTAACCTGCTTCTGTTAATGGACTCTTCTCTGTGCAGGAACAGAGGAAGAGATGCCCCATCCCTGTGTTATGCAAATCTTCCCATTTGTGTTCTTGCTCCCATCGCTCCCACCCCGTTCCCTTGTTCACGTCCTTCTCCACACTCACTAGTATCTTCCATGGCTCCCACTCCACATGAGCCTTCTCTTCTGCATCTGAACACAGGTCTCATTTTGGTTTGGGGGTAGTGGGAAGTTAGCTTTAGTTCTCTGAAGATAGCTTTTTCCTTTTTTATAGCAAATTTCTTGAGAAGATGGAAAGAGTAAAGCCTAGAGATGAGAGCAAAACTCAAAAAAAGTTCCACTGTTGCTTAGAACCACGTCAGAACCAGAATCTACATCTTCGGAGCTTTTGGAGCATGTGGACTTGAATGCTACCTCCTGAAAACCTTCTGTGTGGCTAACTTAAAAACCCACTGTGATGGAGGAGGACATAGAAGGTTGAGTCTCTACCATATCCACAGTTCTGTTCAAGGTTAAGAGCTTCAAAAAGTTGTTTGTTTTTAAGAAATACATTTCCCACAGCTTTGTAACAGGTAACTGGCCACAACTAATTAGATGAAGAGACTGAACCCAAACCATCAACATAAGATAGGTTGGAGGAAGAATTCCTTCCCAATTTGTACTGGAGAAGAACCAGCTACAATAATGGACCTTATTGTTTCAAACATGTGAGGGCAAGGCACAGCTGGCTGGCAGCACAGGGAGTAAGGAGTGGAAACAAGAGACACACAGAGTAGCAGGAAGCAGCTGAGACAGGAGACGGCATTAGCGAGGGAACATCATGGTGTCCTGTCCAGAAGAAAGCTACACAGCACCACTGACAGGAGCAGCAACAGGAAGACAGAAAGAAAAACTGAGAGAAGCTAAGCCATAGGAATGGAGACCCCTGTTCAAGGAAACACTGGGGCTTTACTTTGAGGGGATGGCAAAATCAGCTACTGTTGTGTCCTCAGTGATAATCCAGGTTTCCACATGGCTTTGTTGTCTGGCTGATGACACGGTAAAGTCAACTGAGGTAACACTGAGCACGCCTTGGCTTCCTGCAACCTGAAAGAGCCTAATTACAACAGAACCGAGGAACCGTTTCTTTATTTTAAAGGAAGTTGGACAAACATGATTCTGACCACATTGGCATATCATGGTTTAAAAAATAACGAAGCCTTTTTATATAATGAAAAGGAAAATGGAAGGAAGGGGAAAGAGAGAGTTTACTGTGCATGTCTGCTTGCAATCTTGTAACACCAAATAAACCATTCAGGTTAGCTCTCTTCTCTTCCATGGCCCATTTTCAGGTTTTAGTCCCTTTTAATTATGTCTAGTCCAAGGCAGCTCGGAAAGGTGGCAAGAGCAAGAGGCTTGGGAGTAGAATTAACTCTCTGGACCTTTAGATCATATAAGCAGTACAGAAGGTTGAATCATATATTTTTCAAGCCTGATTATGCAAAACACTTGTTTCTTAACAAAGAATAAGATAAAGGTATTTTGCAGTTCATTGCACCATTTGCATTTTTAATTACGGCAGACATCTTTATTGTATTAAATACCTTATTCTAGCTGAGTGAAGAGTGTGGCTGTTTTAAGTGAACAAAAGTGTCACAAGAATACCTTACTCTTCCTCCACGGCGAGCACCTGTATCCAAACCATAGGGCCGTGGAAAACAAACTCCCCAACATTTACTCTCCTGGCCACAAGTACCTATTTAGAGAAGTGTCTGCATTGGTCTGAACAACACATCCCCAAGCAATGAAGTGGAAGCTCAGGTCGATAACATGAGCTACAATGCAGACTCTAACATTTGGGGATGGTGGTTGAAACTTACTTATAAACCTCAAAAAAAACAAGCAGTTATGGGGCACCTGGGTGGCTCAGCCTGTTAAGCGTCTGCCTTTGGTTCAGGTCATGATCTCAGGGTCCTGGGATCGAGCCCCACATAGGGCTCCCCACTCAGCAGGGAGTCTGCTTCTCCCTCTCCCTCTGCCCCCCTGCTTGTACTCACTCTCTCAAATAAATAAATGCAGTCTTTTTTTTTTTTTTAAAGATTTTATTTATTTATTTGACAGAGAAAGACACAGCGAGAGAGGGAACACAAACGGGGAGTGGGAGAGGGAGAAGCAGTCTCCCCGCCGAGCAGGGAGCCCGATGTGGGACTCGATCCCGGGACTCCAGGATCATGACCTGAGCCGAAGGCAGTCGCTTAACCAACTGAGCCACCCAGGCGCCCATAAATGCAGTCTTTGAAAAAACAAAACAAAACAAAAAACCCAAGCAGTTCCAGTTCTGGATGTCTAGTTCTAGATTCCAAAAAACACAAAGACACCCATGTAAGAAGCTCATCTTAATATTTATAATAAAGAAATGCCACCCCTTAATGCCCATCAGTAGAAGAAGCAAATGATGGTACACTCAAACTATGAAGCAGGGGACAGGTGTTAAAAACAATATGGCATATCCCTGCTTACTGGCATGAAAAGACCTAGAAGCAAAGAACAAACTGGAGATACTATCATAACATTTATTTTTAAAATAAATGTTAGCTACAGAGTCATACCCATAGCCATAGCCATGTGTATTTATGTATTGTTAAAAGATTGCAAAGATGCCTGACAAACAGACGATACTGATTATGAAAAATGTATGGAGTTGGGGGAGAGTACACAGAAGTAATCAATAGAGTAATCCGAGGGAATGCTTTTAAGTTCTATTCTACATACTTCTGATTGCTGGAATATGTTGTGATGAGAATTTATTCACATACTCCATACATATATATGTTTTGGTAAAGTTAAGGAACAGGATGTCTTCAAAGTACTGCACACATGTGACTGGTGGGCCAGCACTGCTCAGTGGAGGGATCCCTGGATTCAAAATCAAAAGGACCAAGAATGAGACCCAGTTCTGCCACTTTAGAAGTAGGATTTGGGGCAATGCACTCAACATCGTGTGTAATACTGGGACAACAGTTTCTGGCCAAGCAAACTCACAGCACAGACTCGATGTGAAGGTAGAATAAGATGAGCACAAATCCATTCTACAAGCCACCAACACTCTACACATCTCAACTACAACTACCACCATTGTCTGTATTAATTCGACCTCTTAAATTTCCCTGAAGAGAAATAGCTTAGTTTGTGATAACAGATAATTTGTTTTAAACTCCTCCATTTGAACCACATCACCTCATCCTGTCTCCTTTCACTGAGGTCTGGAATTAAAACAAACATCAAATGAGGCCGTAGGATTTTATTTTATCTGTCACATACTGCTGTCATTAAACACACTTGAGATGAGTGGGTTTAGTTCAAATAAAACTGCTTCTTTCCCAAACTCAACAAACATGAAGCAGAGAGAAAAGGAAGCCTGCACTTGAATCGTGTTCAGAAGCCCTGCACGTTACATTTCAAGGAGATCCATCTGGCAGGCTGACGCAGTAATAAGTTCTTTTAATTGTCAGGTCACTTAGATTACAGATCCAGGCTGTCAATTTTCCCACTGCAGTTTTTTTGTTATTGGTAGCTCCTTTAATTTTTTTTTTTTTTTTCCTCTAGTTATTCTCAATGAGAAAAACTACCTTCTTCCCCAGGAAGGTAAGGAGGCAGCAATTCAATGCAACAAGCATTTACTACTGAGCACCAACTATGGGGGAACTGGGCTTGCTGTTAGCAATTCAAGAGAGAATATATAAAAATCCCCATCTTGCCAGATGTCACAGGCAACAGGGGCAATAAACTCTTACAACCCCAAATGACACTCATAATGGGATCAAAGTTTCTGGTACACCTGATGTGCCCCATCTTTTTAAAGGAATTCCTTCTCAGATGTACAAATCTACTTAATCCTGGCAGTTTAGCTGCTTGAGGAAGTAAAAACAGCAACATTGAGGAGACGGTAGAAAGGGGCATGGATGTGTCTGCGTGCGCACATGCCCAGTACGTACTGCGGCGATCCTCCAACCTAAGCTCAGACTGCCCTTCCACACAGTCTCGCTTCCACCTGCTCGCCTCCATGCACTGTAGCTTCTTGGTGGTGCCCCATTCTCACCAGAATGTGTACTTTCAAGCTGCTATATCGCTACTCAGTTTCCTTTTCTGGATGTTTCCCTCCTCCAAACTTCTATTATACTTTCATTATATTGCACATAGTCAGTGTTCAATAACTAGGAAGGAGAGCAACACGCTGGAGGATTTACCAAACACTGGAGTTGAAAAGAACCTGAGAAATGATCTAGTTTGGTCCTTCATAAAAGATGAGCTAGATGTTCAGAGAAGCGTAGGGGTCTTCTGAAGTCAAATAACTAGTGGAAGAGGTGGGTTTGGAATCCACTCTTCTGACTTGCCCAGTGCTTTGTCTACAGCATGCTGTTCCCTTACATTTTTGAGGAGTGACAGGGACATGTACTGACAAGCTCAATGGATTAGTAAGTATAGACAGCATTCCATTAAAAGGAAGGAAAAAAAAATCAAGGGTGCTTATTAAAACAAGCGTACTTTTTTTTACGGTGACTGCTCCCTGAGACAATGTCCAAGACATTGTACATTCAGGTACCAAGAGCACCTCTCTTGCCCACCGCGGTGAAAAAATGTGTACTATGAAACTCTGAAGAAGCCAATGGCAACAGTGAATTTCTACTCTGAGTAAAATGCTCTTGGAGCTTAAGAAGGCATTTAAGGTTGGGAATATATTAGAAAGGGAGGCAAATGCAGATCCTATAGGCTTAAGAAAATGCTTCCCAGTCTCATTTCATTCTCCTGCAAGAAAAGACAGATTTGCTTAGGGACTAAGGGGCACACAGACACCCTAACTCAGGCTGGAAGTCCCACTGACACTCAGAACAAAGGCCAGGGCGTTAGAAAAGGCTGCTGCAGGAAATCAGCCTATGCGGCACTATTACTATAGGACTCCAGAGCACATCATTTCTTTTTCTTTTTTTAACATGTACTTATTTATTTGAGAGAGAGACACACACCCACACGCACGCACACACGCACGTGGGGGGAGGGGCAGAGGGAGAGGGAGAGAATCTCAAGCAGACTCCCCACTGAGCAAGTAGCTGGAAGTAGGGCTGCATCTCACAACCCTAAGATCACAACCTGAGCCAAAATCAAGAGTCAGATGCTTAACCAGCTGAACCAGTCAGATGCCCCCGTAGCACATCATTTCATCTATCAGCCTGTTTCCTCATCTCTAAAATGTACATAAGAATCCCCATCTTTAGGACTTACTATGAGATTTCAATACTAATGAATAAAGGAAGAAACTCTGTAAATATTAAGATATTAAGTGAAAGTACTGAATTGTCATTATCAAGAAAGAACATCAGCCTTCTAAAGGCCTCTAGATCTACCAGGCTCAGAAATCTTACCTGTTTACTACTGCAGGGGTAACAGTGGGACTGTATAAACTTTGAATCACAGAAAAGGAAGAAAACAGAAATGGTGTCCTCAATACTTGAGTATCCAATAAACTAAGGGGTAAGTGAATGAACTTGAACAATCCATGTGGCTCTAGAGAGACCTAAGGGATAGAACTGCCATTTCAATATAGAGAAGGAAATGACCTGGCATTGGTCGACGAGCAGCTAATTCTGAGAGTTAGGACTGGAATCCAGCTCCTTGGGAGCCCACATTCCATTCGTAGGAGACTATGAAACAAGAGAAGCCTAAGAAACACACAGAGAAATGGACAACCCAGCACTGCAGAGATTGCTGGGTAGGGATTTGAGGCCTCATTAAACTGGAAGGGATCCTCCGGGATGACTGCAGGCCATCTTCCTCTCCTTATCAGAGCAGTGGAAGACCCTTTGGGGGTAGCACAGCACAGAGAAAAACCAGGTGAAGAAAGACACCTCAGGCCACCTACAGGAGGGGAAGTAAAGCTGCACCTACTCAGGGTCAGTTCCTGAGTTGAAGGTCATCTATGCATTCTCTCTCTTAATTCTAGCCATGTCATAATGTAAACATAATTATTCCTCTCTTACCATTGAGGAAATTAGGATCTACAGAAGTCAAGCATCCCTCCAGCATTCACAGAGCTCCTGAGTGGTAGATGGAGACTCCAGGTCCCAAACAGCAGAGTGCAAGCATGAGCTCATTCTCCTGGGCCAGATGAACGCCCGCACCAGCCCCGGCCAGTAGATGGTAAGGGGCTCAGATGCTGGACGCAGGAGGTCAGTGGATCCTGCTACGTGTGCAGCTTGCATTCAAAGGGGAAAGTGGTTTGGGGGACAGTGTGACATTCACATTTTCTGAAGTGAGTCGATATGAGGTAAGTGTTATTATTTTTTCTGATGCAAAATTGGGGGATTCTGGATACCTTTTTCAAAGTGCAAATATTTCTCTTTGTGGCAATGACATGGCAAAAGAATAATAAAATATGCATAAGTATAAATATAACTGGAGTGGGTGAGGAGTCAGAATAGCTGAACAAAGAGGCTAATAAGCAGCTTTGTTTCCTAGTTCCGAGTGAAATAGTTGATTCTGTGAACACAGAAATACAAGAATGAAAACAACAGTCTCATTGGTTTTCCCTACTAGACACAACTCTACGTACTTCAGCTCCAGCCTTCATCTAACTGAAGCTCTTATTATACCATCATCCTTAACTCATAAAAATCAAATTGTATTACTCCGTTATCATAATGTTCTAAGTCTTTCTCGCTTGGTGCATATTTCACATATCATTTTATACTCTAATGAGATCCTGAATAGGTTACATTACATATACATCTGATAGAATATTTAGGACTCAATTTTCACCATCATTGAACAGCTTTATGCAATTCATATATTCAAAAGTGTGTGAATAATCAGGTACTTGTGATCATGATGGTGGGCCAATTAAGAGCTGAAGGTTGGGCCATATGTCTTCACAAGGAATTACTTCTCAGTCCCAGCCTAGAATTCTGGGCTGGAAGAAGCACTGGAAATTATATTCCTCCAGCTCTTGCACGTGACATTTGGGGAGACTAAGGCCCAGACAGGAACAGGGACATGTTGAAGGACACATAGCTAGACAGAGGCAGAGCACGTACTAGAATCCAGATTTTGTTTCCTGATCTCTATAATACCTTCTTTGTCTCCCATCTGAGACAAAGTCAAGATCCTTGTTTTATCAATAACTCCTCTTTTTCCCCATGAATTCAGAACAGAACAAAGGCACTGCTACTCTGAGAAAAAGCAGAGTCATATACACAGGTCTCCCCGTAGACAGAAAGTTAATCAAACGTAATCAGTGTGACCCAGTATACTTTAGATCATTACATTCATTTTTGACCTTTGGAGAACCTATGGTTTTATTTTGCTTTTATTTAGAACAGCAAGTGGGAGGTAAAAAATGTCAAAATAACTATGGCTTAGCAGTTCTCGTAATTCTATTCACTGAATTGTTTTAAAGATTGTTGAGGGTTTGATTTTTTTCCCCCAATTGTCTTCACTTGTTCAGCAAACATTCGTTGAGTGCCTAACCCGTATCAAGTCCGAATGTGTTAAATACAATGAAAAATCCAGAAACAGAGGCGCAACACACACACACACACACACACACACACTCCCCACAATTTACAAGTTTCCTGTCTTATCAGAGGAGGGAAATGTACACAGCTGACCTTCACCGTCATAGAGTACAGAACGTGACAAGTGCCCGAAGAAATGTGTACATCAAGTCCAGTGGGGAGGGAGGCAAGTTCCAAGGACGAGAGTGGCAGATAGATAGTGATGAGACATTATAGGAAGCTGTAGACCAAGAGCTAGAAATGACAGAGTCCACTGAAAATGTGTGCAGTAGGAGAGATTAGGAACTCAGTAAACTGTAGCACAGTCAGGTGTAAAGATGAGGTATGGAGATAGTTTTTCATCCTGGTGTGTTTAGTACATAAAAGTTTACCCCAAATTAGGAATCCGTTTAAGAGAAAGGCTTGTGTTTCTACAGAAGAACAAAAGAACTAAGAAGCAGAAAAGGAACTTACTGGCCAGTACTGGAGAAGATATTTTGTCTGAGTGTCTATGTGGGAGTAAACAAGCATGTGTACACACACACTTGGTTTGCTCTCTGCTCAAGAATATTGATGGGGGTGGGGAGGGTGCCTAGGTGGTTCAGTGGTTAAGTGTCTTGACCCTTGATTTTGGCTCAGGTCATGATCTCAGGGTCTTGAGATCGAGCCCCGCAAAGGGCTTCATGCTCAGCAGGGAGTCTGCTTGAGATTCTCTCTCCTTCTCCCTCTGTCTCTCCCCCCGACGCTCTCTCTCTCAAATAAAATAAATAAATCTTTTTTAAAAAAAAAAAAAGAATATTGATGGGGATGAAGCACTACACTTGTTATGATGAGCACCGGGTATTGTACAGAAGTGTTGAATGCCTAATTATACACCTCAAACGAATATTACACTAACTGGAATTTAAGTAAAAACTTTAAAAAAGAATATTGATGGGGCACCTGGGCGGCACAGTCGGTGAAGCATCCGACTCTTGGTTTTGGCTCAGGTCGTGACCTCAGGGTCCTGGACTGAGCCCTACATCATGTTTCAAGTTTCTCTCTCCCTCTCCCTCTGCCTCACCCCACCCCCACTCTCTCCCTCTCTCTCTGTCAAATAAATAAAGCCTTTAAAAAAGAATATTGATGGGCGCCTGGGTGGCTCAGTTGGTTAAGCGACTGTCTTCGGCTCAGGTCATGATCCTGGAGTCCCGGGATCAAGTCCCGCATCGGGCTCTCTGCTCGGCAGGGAGTCTGCTTCTCCCTCTGACCCTCCTCCCTCTCATGCTGTCTCTCATTCTCTCTGTCTCAAATAAATAAATAAAATCTTAAAAAAAAAAAAAAAGAATATTGATAATATCCGTTCTTTACTGGACTGTGGGATCTTGCACAAGCGAGTTCACTTTTCTGTGCCTGTTTGATAGCTTCTGCCACGAAGTACCGAAATTGGGCTCTTCTCATGGGCTCTGTTGTTCTGCTTATTGCATAATTACAAGCAGACAAGAGAACACCAGAACACCATGAGCACAGTTCCACACACCTGAATCAATTATGGCCCGAGCAACAATAAGAAGACTTCTAAAATCTCTGCCTTCCCCCAAGGTTCTTCTCGACTCTTATCCTCATTCAGATAGTCAAGTTAGCCACGGTTGTGTCATGGGGCATAAGCCACACAGTGCTCTGAGGAAGGACAGGTCAGTGGGAAGTATGGTTACAGCCTTCTCAGGAGGAACACAGCAAACTGAGAAGCTGAAGATACTGCCTTTTCCACTGAGAGGACAGCTATGTGAGAAGGCCAAGAAACACCTGTCGCCATTTTCTGACCTGAGAAAGCATGGCACAGGAATTGGAGGAGACATTTGCTCGTGGTAGCTCACTCTGTCGAGAGACACAGCTCCTAAAATCCACCACCCATTGCTGGAGTTGTTGCTGACCACACTCCTCCTGGCCCAGTGTTGATTTAGATGTAAAAACCTGCCTCAAGAATCCAACAACCGTGGTTTTTATTCCATTTCCCATGAGCAACTGCCCCATACCTACCAACCAAATGTCATTTCTAGCTTGGATTGTCCCTGGAGCCTACAGTCTGCCCTCACAAAGCTGCCAGAGTGATCCTTGAAGTCTGATCACATGACACCAAATGTCCCCATCTCCCTTGGAGTAAGAGTCAACGTGCTTCCAACAGCCTGCAAGCTCCTATGTGATGAGCAGGGGCACAATGTGTCCCTGACCCCATCTTTTCTCACTCCCCGAAGATCACTCCAGCTCCAGCTCCCTTGGCCACTTTACTTTTTCTCAAACAGGCCAGTTGCCAGCCTGGCTCCTCTCCCAAGCCTTCCACACGTGTGCTCTTCTCTGTCCAAAACATGCTTCCCTCTGTCCCAAATATCTGCAGGGCTCACTCCCTTGCCTACTTGAGATTTCTGCTCAAATATCACCCACTCATCAGGCCTTCTCTACCTACTCTATGCCAAATAGCAAGTGTTACTGCACTCTCACCAAAGTATTTCCTCTCTCTGTTTATCTTACTTTTCTCTACAGCACTTTACTTCATCAGACTTAATATATACTTGCTTATCTGCTTCTTATTCCTCTCCCCAGAGGAATATGAACTGTTTAAGGAAATACATTTTCTTTTATTCAAAGCAGCACCTTCACCTTCTACAAGAGAGCTTGCCATTCAACAGGTGCTCACAAAATATTTGTCATAATACAATAATTCCCCCCTTATTCATGGGGGATACATTCCAAGACCCCCAGTAGATGCCTGATACTGTGATAATACCGAACAGTCTATATACCATGTTTTTTTTCCTATTTACACATACCTATGACAAAGTTTAATTTACAAATGAGGCACAGTAAGAGATTAGCAATATGATAACAATATACTCCAACAAAAGTTATGGGAAGGAGGTCTCTCTCTTTCTCTCCCAAAATACCTTATTGGACTGTACTCACCCTTCTTCTTGTGATGCCGTGTGAGGATAAAATGTCTATTTGATGACTGAAGTGAGGTGCCTCATGGGCATTGTGATGGAATGTTGGGACACGACTGACCTAACAATAGGCCAGAAGGATGATCATCAGCTTCTGGACCCAGGCTGACCACAGGTCACTGAAATTGCAGAAAGCACAACCATGGATAAGTGGGGAGGGGGGGCGGGGAGGGGACTGCTGTATTAAATATGTGCTTTCTCTGGTCACCCTTACTGGAGTTCTAGAAGTAAGATTCAACTTGAAGAATCCAGAAGAATAGCGTAAAAGTGTGAAATGTAACGCAGCAGTGTAAGCACTTGTAAATGTGGCTTGTTGATTTAGAATCAAAGTAAAATATTATACATCACCATCGATTTGGACTGTGAGTCACAGACTGTCAAAAGTGGGAGGAAGCTGTGCTGGCCTAGGATGTAACTGGGAGCCAGGTGATGCTGGCCCCAGGCCTGGCAGTGCCGCTGACCTACTGCACGACCTTGGACAAGCAGCCTCATCCCTACCGATGTTCCTCGTCATCCAAAGAAAGAGTGCTTCACCTCCAATCTCCAACGTGCGTTGGTATGAATTCAACTACCACTCATTCACAAGATACTCTTTCTGAGTTTACATAGAGGAGATCAATTCACTCCTGTCAACTCTACGTACAAGTTAGGAAAGAAGTCACATTTGAAATTGTGTGCCCTTTTCTATAAAATTATGCCACATCATTGACATCTAAAGTGGGAGATAGAAGATTCTTCCTCACTATGCACCACAGTGGGTGTTAGAGATTATCAACTACAGCAGAGAAGTAACAATTCAGGACACTAAACTCTTCCAGAAACACACGTGCACATATGCACACACACAAAATTCATGCCCATGCACACACACGAAATTCACACCGAGAAAAACAATTTGCAGTTTTCCTTCAAATGGACTCATTTCCCATCTTGGTATGCAGTCTCACATGTGCAGGAAATGTGTTTTCTCCTAAGTAGCAGAGACGACCTTTAAAAATACACCCCCTCTTTATTCCCCAGCCTGCAATCCCATGAAGATCAAAGCCAGTTTGCTATTCTGCATTCACATTTCTGTGATCAGATATAATGTGAGCCCCTCGATTCTCTCTTTACCTAAGTGACTCATTTGGTAGAAGCTCGGGCATCGAACACTGCTCTGACAACCCTCTCCTTTGAGGCTGACTCCACGTTGGTGGTGTTACAAGCCAATATCCTGTCTAGCTGCTTCCCTCTGCAACACAACAGTGTAATTGGAACTGACTGAACAATAAATCTCAATTTCCCTTTTCCATCAGGAGAATCTCTCAATTTACTAGGCTTCCTCTATTCACCCGCTCCTGTGCGTTACGAATCATTTTTGAACAAGCACACAAGTCAACTGCCCACTCGTACATTGAAGGTACAGGGAATCGGTATCAATTTTTTCATTAGACATCCTAGATCTGCTCCTTGGGGACCTCAGAGAAACCTGAGTGTTACACCTGGGTTGAATATATGAAGAGGCTATCCCCCTCCACACTCAGGCTCTGTCAGCTCCAGAAAGCACAAATCCAATGTGCTGCTCTTCTAAGGAACAGGCATGTCTTTGTCCTCCTAAATACCTCGTGCTGCGACTGAGTTCCAGATTCCAAAATCCGAAACACCTCTGCCCAATGAAAACCTTCCTGAACTTTTTACCCAAGTCATAGACCATGAATGGCATTCCCCCAGGCTCCAGGAAAACCAAGTAGGGAGATAATGTAGAAAAGAACATGGTAAAAAGGGATGAGAAGGTTAATGATATGCAGATGTCATATCTGCATTGTATCCCAGTATGCTGAGTCAAAAAATAGATTTAATTTTCCCATAGAAATAAATGCAAAGGGTCGTTGGGTACCACAGAGCTGCTCACTGCAATAGTTCATTACAAATGAAATATCCCTGTGCTAAAAAGAACTGAATAGTTCCCTACTGCCATCAGAATAACTTCAGAACCCTTTACATAAGGCACAGAACACACTTCATGATCGGGCCATTCCGTCTCCTCTCATCGACAGCCTCACTGTCTGTGCATGAACAATGTGTAATTACTCACATTCCCATAAACAGACTGTGGAAGGCAGGTTAATGGTTCACCCATATGTGTCCACAGTCTAACTCCCAGAACCTGTGAACATGTCCCTTTACGTTGGCAAAGGGGACCTTGCAGATGTGGTTAAGGTTAAAGATCTTGAAATGCAGAGGTTATCTGGGATTATCTAGGCAGGTCTAGGCTGATCACATAACTTCCTGAAAGCAGAGAACCTTTCCCAGCTGTGGTCAGAGGGATGCAACAGTGCTGGCTTTGGAAGGGCTGGGAATTTCCTTTGGAGAGGAATAGGCCACAAGCCAGGGAATGTGGGCGGCCTCTGGAAGCTGGAAAAGCCAAGCAAAGGGTCCCCTAGCACCCCCAGATACCAATGCAGTTCTGCTAACACCTTTATTTTAGGTGAAGAGACATGTACTGGACTTCTAAACTACAGAACTTTAAGATAATAAAGAAATGTGTTGTTTTAATCACCAACTGTGTGGTATTGTTACAGGAATAATAAAAAACTAACACATCGGCCAAGCTCACTCCCACTTTCTGGCCTTCGTTCATGAGTTTCACGAGCTGATGCTGGTCCTTATGGCATTCTCTACTTACTTCTCATAGAGTTTTCCAGATCATATTGAAATCAGCATCACATGACTATATCGCCAGCCCTAGATCCCACTGGGTTTCTCAGAACATGTGCTTCCTCACTGATGGGTGCCTAGCAGCTGGCATACAGTACTGTCCATCTACTAGAGAAACCACTGCAGTTATAGGTACTGAGTAAGTAATCCTCATGTGAGGTTAAGATACAATGATTCAAGAATTTATGAAACATCAGAGATCAGAGTCACAACCTTCATTTGACAGATGGAGACACTGAAACTGCGAGAGGGAAGGCCTCATGGACACCATACACTTTTCTTACAGTTAAGCAGTTAATATTCAAACTATTTACATAAGCTCCTCCACCTGATGTGCAAGGACCTCCAAGATGGTGTCACATCTTTCTAATCTGAACTTTTACCATTCCTCCCTGCTCCTACCCTACTCCCAAGACAAAGCTCTCTCTGCTCCTGGAGCATCATTCCCACTGACATTATTGAATGCCCATGGTTGACCAGTACATAAAGGTCAGGTGCAGGTGGGACATTTTGGGTGGAGAATAATCTCTTTGGCAGAACGTAAGTTCGACAGCCACCACCATCCCTCCTACCCCCAACATACACAAGGTGTCTATTTTCCATATTAGCGCATATGTTATAACTTGTTTGTTTATTTTTATTAGCATATAATGTATTATTTGTTTCAGGGGTACAGGTCTGTGATTCATCAGTCTTACACAATTCACAGCACTCACCATAGCACATACCCTCCCCAATGTCCATCACCCAGCCACCCCATGCCTCCCACCCCCCACCACTCCAGCAACCCTCAGTTTGTTTCCTGAGATTAAGAGCCTCTTATGGTTTGTCTTTACTAAAGTAAGTCCCTAAAGGGAAGGTGTATTTTTATAGCCTGGTAACCAACATAGTGTCTGTTCCATATATACCTATTAGTTTGATGAGGAGCCAAAATATTTTAAAATATTTGGAAAGACTAGATGCTTTATAAGCAACTAGGTTTATTATTAAATGGAATAATAGAATATGGACTCTCTACAAGAGTTCATAGTTTGGACACTACTTCTCTATGTAGAAATTTATGCAATTCTTACTGAAAACATCCTATGACCCAGTTTCTCCAGATCCAACAAGCTCCCTGAGGCTCATAAGGAGACGCATTGCCAAAAGATACACGGATACCAACTAATGTTTGGGAATGTAACAAAGCATTTTCACTGATATCTCATTTAATAATACACAACCTCGTGAATTAGGCAGCACAGCTACCGTTGTCCTTATTCTGGAAATAAGGGGTATTTGTTCAGACAACTTTTCTCACCATGATCTGTGTGTCCTACCACTCCTAACCAACAGCCATGCCAGCCCACTTGCCAGTAACCTGAAGCCTGTAAGTGCAATGGGCCAGCTAATTTGTGCTTTTCAGAGATCTCAACTGCCAAAAATAAATGCGTGCTTCGGAGATGCCCACCATGGTGAATACCCAAAGGTTTGTTTTTGTTGGCCTGATTTTTCAGGAATTGTCACTTTGTTGGCTGCTGCTTTATTTGATTTCTTATTCTGCTCTATGTTGACCTACACTTTTAAAATGTTGGACAAATCACTATAACACCGGAGTCTTGTTCAATTTGCGAAGTTACGGAGACTGGCAAATGGGAGGGTGGGTTCTTTTAAGATCCCGATAAAACAAAGATTGCCTTTGAATTATCTTGGTCACATTCACACACACATTCACTTCTCTTACCATCAAATTACCTTGTCAGAATACTACCTAATCTGAGACCTACACACAGGTCAGGAAAGCCTTCTGACCAGTGTACAAACTGAAGGTATAAATACAGTGACAGAGATCACAGACACTACTTTTCACAAAAGGAGACATTACCATTTAGCATGAATATTTGAATGCACACCAATCTTGAACCTCCACGTGTCCGTCAACTTCCAAGACAGGAATGACAGGTGAAGGAAAAAAGAACTTGACTGGTCATTGCAAGTCCTCTTTTCTAAAGTCCCTGTCTTGTACATATTACCTCTGCAGCTATCACTTAGTCGCATGTCTCAGTGTCCTCATTTCCAGGATGGACAATACACGTGTGGCAGTGCTGTGGGAAAGACGCCGCGGGGAAGGCCTAAGATACTTGTTCCTGCAGCGAGTGGGAGTGCACATCAACTAAGAGCCACGTCTTGGCTCTGAATGTCCCTGCAATGAGATAATAGCAAAGCCGGTCCAAGTGTTTGCTAGAATAAACAAGAGGCCAGAGATGTGCTCTGACATGGCTTCCCTCCCTGGCCAACAACTAGGTGAATGTGTCAAGAAGAGAAGATGGTGTCAGAGGTAAAGGACAAGAGTCGCCATATCTCAAATGCAGATCATTTTGCATGTTTTCTAATAGACTTCTTTTGGCATCCTCTCAACAGAACTTAGGTACACTTCTATGTGGCTATAAATTGCTTCGTCTCCCCCATTTATGGACCTGCCCCCAAATCACCAGGAAGTGACAGAGAAAGTGATAAGGACCTACATGCTCTGATTTCTAGTCTGGATTATTCCCATCATAATACATCCCTTCCTTGTCTAGAGAAGTCACATGACATATATTGCAATGTGTAAAGAATTTTTTTTTTAATTTTATTCTATTATATTATTTTAGTCACCATACAGTACATCCTTAGTTTTTGATGTAGTGATCCACGATTCATTGTTTGCATATAACACCCCGTGTTCCATGCAATATGTGCCCTCCTTAATACCCATCACTTGATTTAATTTTGAAAATTCTTTCTTTTAGGGAGCCAATCTTTTCTGAGTACTATTTCAGAGTACCACTGGAGAGCAGATAGGAGTGTGGGCTTTGGAACAGATAGCCACAGCTGCATTCACCACTTAGTTGTGAGATGTACGACTTTGGGAAACTTATCAACCCCCCCCCCAAGCCTCAGTTTCCTCATCTGTTCAACAGGGATACAGCTAGTACTACCTCCTAAGTGTAAACATTAAATAAGACAACGCATGCAAAACATCTAGCACAAATCCTGATAATTAGAACTTAGATAATATTAACTGGGACTATTACATCCTGACACACTAAAGATCACACCTCTAAGTCGTGCTCAGAATGCACAGGCAGCTGTGTGTGCATATATTATATGTGTAGGTGTGCACATGTGTGTATATGCGTACATAACTGGGGATACGCATGGCATATGTGTGTATGTGGGTAACTCTGTCTACGTAACTGTGTGCATGTACACATAAGTGCGTAAGTCTGTATCACCCATATTGCTGTATGAGCCAGCGTGTGTATGCTCATGTGCCTACAAGGGGCTGGAGAAAATAAGGAAAGGAGAAGGCAAAAACAGAGAAAACAGGGTCAGGGAGATGGCGAGAAGCTAGATTACAAATAAAAATAAAGGCCTTGACAGATAATATCTCTAAAAACACATATCCTGACCAGCAGAAGGGCAATTAGATATCTCATACCACAACAATGACACATCTTCAGATTAAATTTCTGAATCTATTCTCCCATTCTAAAGCCTCTTCTTCCCAGAAATTGCAAAACAGGGAACAAGAATAGATGTGTGAGCCCATGCATGTTTGCTTCTTACCCACTTCAAGAAAGGGCGTGAGGCGGTCATAAGAGCATAGGCTTAATTCTTACGGGAAAAAAAATAAAAGCCTATCCCCCGCGAAGAAATGGGTGGTAGTGGAGGCCTCTGTGCTCCTGAGCCTCAGGTAAGCCGAGTCTATATTTATGGCAGTTTGTCTTTTCTATATCTCCGATGCTGCACTCTGGAGATAATGAGATAAAGCACAATGCTACAGTTTCAGCGGTAAAGCCAGGGCATTACTATAAAGCAGAATGTTCTGGCAGTCAGGCTTGGAGCTACCAAAAATACATAAACTATATAAAATTATTTTTTTAAAAAATCACCATTTACAGGTTTCTGAGCTATCAGGCAAGCCAATGTCCTCTAATCATCGGTGGCACCAAAAAAAGAAAAAAGTTTTGAAAAGGTAGAAGCAACACAGTGAGGCTCATCAATTTATACCTTTCTTGGATTTAAATTAATAATATGGAGCTTCAACATACAGGGGGAGATAATATATTCTGGTGCTGTAATCATATCTTAATATGTTCCAACCCTCCAATGGAATCAGTAAGGAGTACAACAAAATAACACAATGAAATATAGACTTCTCTTAAACTGTCCATTGAAATCTGGCTGACATGGACATTGCTTTGTGTTGGAACATCTCATTATCGTTTTCATAAATTTAAGGCCTCTAAACACATCAACCATGTATATTCCAGGAAGGACGGTGGCCCCTACTGTTATCAAAATATCATGCCCATGGGTTTCTTCTCCTGCCATTCCTGTGGGAGGCTTGGTTTCTTCTCAACTAGGTCTAATCCCTAGTGTCAAGCAAATTGGTGATGATTTAGGTGAATCCAGGACGGAGGCCAAACTAGTACTGGGGCATCTTAGCACCCCCTGACCCCCGCACCACTATTTCCCAGTGGGGTGCATTTTATGAGAGGGATGCATAGTAGCAACATGAGTAGACAAGTTGCTCCCCTGGCCAGGCCTCAAGGCTCTCCTCTGGAAGACCGAGGGACTCGAAACAGAGGCCCTCCAAGGGCCCATCCCATGTTGGAGAGTGGGACGAGGGCAAGTTGAAACAGGTAGCATTTTACAGAAAGCTCCACCATCGATAGCATCTATGCCCTCCTGGCTTCAACCTTCCTCCTCTTTCTACCTTTTAGATCTGAATCAAAACTATCCTGATTCTTCCAGGGCAAAAGACACAGTGGCTGACAATTTTTACACACACAGCCCTCCTCCTATTCTGTCTTTCCCCTCCCTCTTCTTCACCCCAAGGATTTCTTCATTTATTATCCCCATATTAAAGGCAGCAAAATAAGGCAGGAAGTCTACTGAAATGTTTAAAGACAATGAACCACAACATGGATAAAAAGTGAGTACTTGAATTCCTGCATGGTGATAACTCATTCAACTCACCAGGTCAAGCTCCCTCTATCCATGAAATAGGACACTTTCAAAACACCTACCACAGCAGGTCATGAAAGGGAGTGTGAAACAGTAGGGTCGATCCTCCTTTTGGGGTCTGAGGCACGGACAAGCTAGATGTCTTCTTCAGGGAATGAAAACCTCATGGGATATTTTCTATTAGAATCTGAGGGGATCCAGGGTTCAAATCCTTAGTATTGTCAGTTGAAATGCTGGCACAAGAGAAGGAAGCAGATTGGCTGGTAAAAAATCACGCAACAAGTTAGGGGCAGAATTAAGATGAGAATTCACATGCTCTGTCCACTGTACCACATTGCCTTCAACCTCTTCTGGTTCTTTCATCCTCTGCTTTATTCTCCTATGGGCTTGGCTTTGATCCATGGAAACTCATGGTTGGATCAGTGCAAGAATGGTGAGTGACCCCACATGGACAGTGGTACCCTTCCAACATTAATCCCAGCCTAGGCAACAAAACAGTCAGTCATTAGGTCTTTCCTGAAAGCTCTGAGGTACAACATGACAAATTTGCCCGGCAGAATGGGACTGCTTTTCACAATAGAGAGAGAGATGCCTCAGCGTGGCCTCCAGAGTGAGCAGAGTGGGACTCAGCAATGTTCCAGAGCCCCAAAGGCCTATTTCAGTAAAGAGCTATTCCACATTAGCCATCTTACAGATCAAGTTTCCAGTTCAGATTTCATTTGAACAGAATTCCCAGCTATGGAGAACCACTGACGTGCTAGAAATATGCTGGTAACTGGAGACAGAAGAAACAAATTTAACCACCAGATTCTCTAGGATGTTTTTTTGTTTGTTTGTGATTTTTGGTAAAATTAAGTCATCAGATTTCAGGGCCTCAATTTTGTCATGTATCAAATGAGGTAACAACGAACTCACATGTGCTAAGGAAAACAAGAGACAATGTGAATGTGCTTTGTCTGTAGTAAAGCACTTCTGAATCACGAGTGTTACCATGTGATAATGCTATACAGGCCTGGCAGCTTCTAAAGAAGGGATGCTAGAGGAAAGAAGGCTGATCCTAAAGGCCTCACTGACTTGTGACTGGTTTGATTTTACCCCGACGGGACACAAGACGTTCTAGGCCCCACCCTGACAGTTCTCAGATGAGTTCCTGGCACTGAGGTGTTTGCATTGAGGACTGAGATCACAGGGATCTCTGAGGGTTCACAGAGAAATGCAATATCGTGTATGTTTGTTGTTTGTTGCCTGAGATTCCTGGTACTGAGTCATCACAGCATTTATAAGGCAGGAAGACAGAAGTGGGAAATGTATTTGCAGAAACATATCCACCTGCCTTCTTCCCCAGGTTTAGCTCATGACACTTGCCCTACATACCCTGATCTCCAAACAGGCTGAACTATTTCTAACTCCGCAATATATTGACTTAAATGCCACTTCTAAAAAGCCTCCTCTGACCTCTCCAGAAGGGGATTGGAGCACCTTCCTCCATGAATTCATAGAGGCCTGTTCATTCATTTATCATTATATTTATTATATATGCTGTCTTCTGTTGGCTCATCCGTTTCCTACATTAGAAGTCACTTGTAGAGTGGGCAAGGGTAAAAACTGTTCTCCCTTGATTTTAATCTGTAGTGCCCTGCATTCAAGAGGGGCTTAACTATTGCTGGGGAATGAAAGTACATGATTCAGTGAATAAAGAAAGTGTTAAAACAGATACACACTAGCACAAAACCTAATTGTGACTTTCTCAATTCGTGGGTTGGACTCTGATAAAAAAAAAAAAAAAAATCCCAATATAGAAACCAGTAGGATTTAAGTATTAGATAGATCGTCATCGTCTAGTAAAATAGCAGAGCTGAACTTCTAGGGGAAAAGGAAAGATGCTTCTCAACTCCTTTACTTTTCAAATATTGGCCCCTTTTCCCTTTTTTTTTTTTTTTCCAGTTTGGATCTACATCTTCTTACTCAGCTGTTCTCCCTGGATTTCCTTAGACTCCGGTAAGTCTTTTTAAATTAAAGGCACAATCATGGCCCCTGTAAACTCTGTGTGGAACTAGTGGCATGTTAAGTTGTTTTCTTTCTTAGGGCCTCCTGGCACTAGCCCCTGGAGTGCCTACGGGCAGGCTCAGCCCCATCCCTTCCACAGGTATTACCAGTCCTGCATGTGATTCCTCCCTCATCAGTCTGCTTCCCTCTCCACTCACTCTTGCTACAATAGACAGAGATGGGGATGCAGAAGGAGTGGGTAAGAGAATGGCATGCACGTGATTTGAGATATAGATACAGATGAGAACACAGAGGCAACATGGCAGAGGGGTTAAATGTAGGGACTCCAGAATTAGGTCAACTGGATTTAGATCTGAACTCTGCCACTGAAGAGCTGCTTTGACCTTAGGCAACTGACTTAACATCTACGTGCTTTGGTTTTCTCATCCGTGAAAATGGTATAATGACTAACTCATAGGGTGAATTAAGTGAACTCTAAGGGAATTATAGAACTTACAACATGTCTGGCACTTAGTAAGTACTTAATAATAGAAACCCATATAACATTAACCATTCTCATATGATATGATCAACTTCAGCATGATAGAATACAATGCAATACAATGGCACGTTGTATTTTCCAAAAATGGCCACAACAGTATCTCTTGCTCACATTTTTTTCTAGAACCTTGCCACAACCCCATCAAAAGATGGGATCTATGTCCCCTGTCCTTGAACTTAGGCAAGCCTCTGTGACTACTTCAACCAACACTGTACAGTGGAAATGGCACTCTATGTGACTTCTAAAGCTAAGTCATAAAAATGCATGATTTCTACCATCTTTTGGGGGGACATCTGCTCTTGTAACTCAGCTATCATGTTACAAGGAAGCCCCCACTGACCGGTGGAGAGATGCACATGGCGAGAAACCATGGTTCCACATGCACAGCTCCAGCCAAGCTCCCCGTAACAGCCTACTGACCATTACTCATCTAACCTGAAAGTGAATTATCCACCCCCGAGTCAAGCCACCTGAGCTGGTTTCCCAGAGCAGAGATAAGCCATCCTCATGGAACACCACCAAAGTTGGAGATTCATGAGTAAAATAAACAGTACTATGTTTTTCGGTAGTTCATCATGTACCAATAGATGACTTACACAGATTTGGAAATAGATCAAAGTATCTGTATCTTTATGAACGGATACTCATCTCTTGTGGCAAAAGGAGGTGTCTGCTTTGCCTCAAACTATGCATCATTAATTTCAACAAAAACACGCTTTCTTCTAAAGGCTGATAAAGTTTATAAAGAATTTTCACCAACAAGAGCTAATGTGTTCATGAAACATAAATAAATATACATGACAAATGACAGCTTCATGTTAGACTGAATAACCATATCTCAAGGAATTAACTTGATCAATGTCACACAGCTACTCAGAAGCAAATCAAAAGTTATAAAGACAAATCCTTTTACTCCCAGTCTGGAGTTATTTCCATTATAACAAGCTGACAATCTAAAGAAAGGATTTTGAGGACTTTGGTCTAATTGGCTCAGATACAATCACCGTGGCTTCATCAAGGCCCCCTATAAGCTTTGGACTCCTTGAGAAAATGAGATGAGTTAGATCAAAAGACCCCTAAAACCCAATCCAGCTCTAATGCTCTCAGAGTGTGGAATTCCTCCTACATCTGTTAGAGCCTTTCATAACCTCTAATTTCTTCCAGATTTTATTCTTCTCTTGATACCTCACCTGCTCCTTCTACTCCTTAACTTCACACATCCACCAGATTCCACAAGTGGTACCCTGTTCTGTGGTAGGCAGGTTTCCAAAATGGCCACTGATGATCCCCACTTCCTGATATTTACAGCCTTGCATAACCCCCTCATCTTAAGTGTGGCCTGATCTTAATCACTACTTCTAAGAAGAAGAACACAGTAAATGGGATGGGCTGCTGCTTCCACAATTAGGTTACCAATGATTCTGACTTATATCTCATGAGCAGATGCTACCTTTTGCTTTCCCAGCTTCCATGCTTTAATGTAATGAGCTGTCATATTGTAGAGGTCCATAAGGCAAAGAGCTGAGGGGAGTGTCTAGTCAAGAGCCAGCTAAAAACTAAGGCCCTCAGTCCAACAACCCAGGTGCAACTGAACCCTGGCAACAATTCCCTGAGCTTAGAAGCAGATCATTCACCAGTCGAGCCCTCAGATGAGACTGTAGACTCTGGAACAATAGCCTAATTGCAGACTTGAGAAAGAACTGATGGTCCAGCTAAGCTATGCCCAGATTCCTAGCCTACAGAAAAATACACAAAAATGGGTTTTCTAAGCTGCTAAGTTTTTAAACAATCTATACCACAGCAACAGAGAATCAATACTTTTTACTATGTGTTAATAAGGGAGATCCTCTGAATATTACTGAATGGAAAAGGTCACTAAAAACATGAAAGCTTTTGCCACCACCACCCCAGCCCTAACAAACCCATCCCAGGGAACCAAAAAAGAACATAGTCCTCTTCTATTTCCAACTGTACCAACAGAAACACATCCCTAAGAACCCAGAGATGTCTCCCTAGAGACTAGCCATATCTTGAAGGAAAGGTATGGGGGAGCTTTAGTGCATCAAGACAAAAGCAGATGTCAGTTAGGCCTCAGGCATGAAAGGGAAAATATCTTACTAGAATAGACCCAGGTCAGCATGCACACTCTATCAGTGTTTCTCAGGAAAATGAGGGACATAATTTAAAAACTGCCTTATAACTCCAACATCATAGACACTGAGAGTGGAAAGAATGAGTAAGAACTAGCCTCATTTACAAATGGGGACCTGAGGCTTAGAGAGAGGAACTGATTTCTTTCACACAACCTGTTAATTGCAGAACTGGGAGGAGAATCCATTTCTCTTGGCGAAACTCAGTTTTTTTTCCAGTGCAAATACCAAAGAAGATTAATTTCAAGCAAAATAGCAACTCTCTTACTTTATTCTTAATGAATGTGACTTGTAGGGTATCTTACCAGGATACCAGGATACTCGGAGAAAAATTCATAATGTGAAAATGCATGTGACTGCATCTTACATACATGTATGTATTAAGATGCATAAATAGTTAAATGACAAGTTCTAACTGCTTATTTTTAAAGCAGATTAGGAGAGAAATCAACATGGGAAGGAAATGAAAGGATGCAAAAGGTGACAAGCTTATACTGTACTACTTCCTCCTGAAAAGTTAGAAAAGATGGTATTTACCCTAGATGAGCGGGGGAAGGATGTGCCTGTCATAAGATACTTTATGTTTAACATGATATTGCATCTGATAACTATGAAGTAGCATAGCACTTCATAATTTACAAAGCACCTTAATGCACAGTGTGCCATTGACTACTCACAAAACCCTGTATGGTAAGCAGAGAATGTATTCCTATCACATCGATGAGGAACACGAAGTTCCGAGAAAAAACAACTGAGCTGGAACTGGAATTCTAGTTTTCTAAATCTAAATGTTGAGTCAAAGAATTGCAGTTGCAAATCATTCTCAATGAAACAACAGCAAAAATCTGCCAAGGTTTGTCAAGTTATGTAACAAGAGAAAGACACTTCTCTAAGTTAGGGTTTCCTCCTCCAGAAAATGAAGACATTAGACTAGTGTCCATTGTTGACAAGAGCAGAGCCTTAAGGGTAGACAGCTGTAGAGATGAAAGAAAGGAGGAAGAAGGTGCTGCTTATGAAACAATTGGTTGACAAGCAGCTTTGAAGGTTCTCAAAGTGTGGTCCCAACGTCAGCACCATATGGGCCCTTGTTGGAAAGACAAATTCTTGAGCCCCACTGGAAAAATTGAGGGGGTGGAGTCCAACAATCTGCACTTAACAAGCCCTCCAGGGCATTCTGAAGAACAGCAACTCGACCATAGTTTTACATGCTTTAGTCTCTGTGCAGTTGAGAGATATAATGAGAATAAATTACACCAAGAGCCCAATGATAGGCTTATTAAATTGTGACAAGTTCATAAGTCATGATTTTTGTTTTTAAAATGAACCTTGCTCAATTACAAGAGGGATTATGGTGTAATGCACAGAAACAGATGTTGATGATTCATGCATATGCCAGATGAAAGGACAAGACTGGTTATTGCTCTAGCTTTGGCTTTTGAGTCTATGCATTAGAAAAGCCATGGAAATAACTAAAAGGACTGGACAAAGGCTCAGGGACAGCAATATACTGCCTTTCAAATATTCCTAAACTCTACAAGGTAGGCTACAAATCACCTTGAACACCATGACTTTGGGTTCAAATTATCTTACCAAAAACATGAACTTGGTCTTTCAGTTTGCAGAAACTTCCCTCGGGTTGCACATAATGACTTCCATCAACTTTAACCCAATCTTTAAAAAAAAAAAAATCTTCTATAGTGAAATAATAAAAAGACAGAGGAAAATCAATACAGTTTTTCAGGGCAAAAGCCATGCCAACTCAAAGTGAGAATCACCATAAGAAATCATCTCAAGTCCAATTTACAGATATTGAAACAGACCCAGAGAGAGGTAGTAACTATCCACTAGACATCCTGGCCAATCACGGAAATTCTGGACTTCTGATGACATCTTAAATAACTGATTCCAGAGGTCTAACTAAGTTGTTTCACTTTTTTGTTTTTAAGAGATGACATATTCTTTGCAAGGTTGAGGAAATATCCTACTTCTGTTTGACCCTCACAGTGTCTCACCTATAAACCTTCTCAGTGTCAACCAGAGTTCTATTGATATTCACAAAGACCATCTCCAAGGTCACTGGAGATTCTTGTCAGTAACAATTCTAGTAAATCACACATCTGTACTAGCTATCATGGGGAACAGCACAAAGCCATTATTGAGGCTGAGTAGTTTGTCGTAGGAACAGAAATAGTCAATTTAAGGACCTGGAATAGAATCAAGGTCTTTTGTATTTCTTTCCAAATTTTATATCAGGGAACAGAAAACTCCAAGTCCTGTAACCAAGAATGAGAGTACCATGAAATACTAGCATCATTCAAATCAATTTTTCCCATCTGTTGCCTGAATTCCTTTCCCAGAATTCTTGCCAAAATTCATTTGATAATGATGATGGTGGTGAGAGCGACAGTGATCACAGTGTTACATGCAAGATAGTGTCTTCACACATTAGACACACATCCATTACTTCATGTGGTCCTCATATCAATTCTGAGATACGTTATTAACTCAGATTCATAACTGAGGTTTAGAGAGTTTAAAAAAATGCACTTGGTAAATGCCAAAGTATCATTTCAAATGCCCCCAATGAAGGCAAACTTGCCATCTTCTAAGGTGGCCTACTTTGCCCTTACTATTAGAAAGGCATTCTCCTTATGCTGCATTGCTGATTGCTTTTCTCAGCTTCTAAATACCAATCCTTGTTCTGCTCTCTGGAGCTGCACAGAAGTCTCATCCTACTTGCAGAGATTCCTATCTGAGTAAAAACAGGAGGCAGAAACAGTTTCCATGATATCCAGGCAAAGTTCTACTACCTCTTCTTCTTGAAACAATATCCTATAAGTGCTTCTTCCTTAGGACGAATACTCTGCTATAATTGTCAGTCTGTGTTCTCCCAATAGATGGTGAGCTTATTTAAGGCAGGAGCCCTGCACAATTTTATAATGGTATTCCAGGCATACTGTTCAACACAGAGCTTTAAAAAAAAAAAAATTTCAATTGAGATATAATTCACATACCATAAAATCCACTTTAAAAATGTAAAATCAGTGGTTCTTAACATATTCAAGGACTATGAAATCAATATCATTGCCTAATTCCAGGATATTTTAATCATTCTCAAAAAAACTCCCATACATATCAGTAGTCGCTCTATATTCTCCCCTTCACCCAGCCACTGATAACCCATCTTTCTGTGTCTATAGATTTGCCTATTCATATAAATGGAATCACAGAATATGAAGTCTTTCATGTCTGGCTTCTTTCATATAGCGTAATGCTTTCAAGGTCCATCCATGTCATAGCATGTATCAGTGTTCCATTTCATTTTATGGCTAAATAATAATCAATTTCAATGATATGCTACCTCTTATTTATCCACTCATCAACTGGTGGATACTTAATTTCCACTTTGGGGCTATTATGAATAATGCTTCCATGTACATTCATGTACAGGTTTTTGTGTGGATATGTTCAAATTATCTTGGATATAAAAGAAATAGAACTTCTGATGGGTCTTCTGATAATTCTATGTCTAATCTTTTGAGGAACTGCTAAACTTTTTCCAAAGTGACTGCACTGTCTTACAATCAACCAGCAATATATGGTAGTTCCAATTTCGCTATATCCTTGCCAAAATGTGTTACTGTCTGTCTTTTTGATTACAACCATCTTAATGTGTATGAAGTGGCATCCCATTGTGGTATCTCATTGTGGCTTCATTTGATCATTTCTCAGATGAATAATGACATCAAGTATCTTTTCCTATGTGTGTTAGTCTCTTCTGCATCTTTAGAGAAATATCTATGCAGATCCTCTGTCCATTTTTTAGTTGGATTATCTGTCTTCTTGAGTTGTAAGAATCTTAATATAGGCCATATCAGAAATACGATTTGCAAATGTATTATCCCAGTCCATGGGCTGTTTTTTCACCTTCTTGATGGTGTCACCTGAGGCACACAAGTGTTTACTTTTTTTTTTAAGATTTATTTATTTATTTTAGAGAAGAGAGAGACAGAAAGAGAGAGAGAGCATAAGTGGGAGGGGGAGAGGGAGAGGGAGAGAGAATCTCAAGCAGACTCCACACTGAGCATGGAGCGGACACGGGGCTTGATCCCAGTACCCTGAGATCACGACCTGAGCTGAAACCAAGAGTCAGGCACTTAAGGGACTGCACAACCCAAGTGCCCCCAAATGTTTACTTTTGAAGAAGTCCAATGTATCTGTTTTTTCTTCAATTGCTTTGTGCTTTTGGTGTTACTGACTAATTCAAGGTCATGAAAATCACTCCTATGTTTTCTCTAAGAATTTTATAATTTTAGCTCTTAATATTACATCTGATCCAATGTAAGTTAATTTTTGTATTTGATCTGAGGTAGAAGTCCAATTTCAATCTTTCGCATGTGGATATACAGTTGTTCTAACATCATATGTTAAAAAACTATTCTTTCCCCAGTGAATGTCTTGGAACCCCTATTGAAAATCAGTTGGTCATAAGTGTAAAGGTTTATTTGTAGACTCTCGATGCCATCCTACTGATCTACACATATCCTTAGGCCAGTACCACACTGCTTGATTCCTATAGTTTTGTTAATAGGTTTTGAAATTGGGATGTGTGAGTCTTCTACTGTTTGTTTGTGTTTTTTTTTTTTTCCCCCAAGATTGTTGTGGCTATTCTTGATCCCTTCAATTTTCATATGAATTTTAAAATTTGTTTGTGTCTATTCTTGATCCCTTCAATTTTCACATGAATTTTAAAATTTGCTCATCAAAGAAGAAAGTTGGAATTCTGATAGGGACTACTTTGAGTCTGTACAACAATTTGGGGAGCAAACCATCTTAACAATATTAAGTCTTCCAAGCAATGAACACAGGATGTCTCTCCATTCACTCAGGCCTTCTTTAATATCTCTCAATAGAAATTCTACATTCAATTTAGTACTCAATGAACAAAAGAAAAAAATGAATAAATGAGTGAACAAACCAATCAATAAATTAAGAGAGAGCTTGGAAAATCATACGCATTGGCCACCACGTTCTTGAATCCCATTTCCCTGCTCATAAAGCCACCCTTTATGAGTCCCAGTTTTCAAGATACATCTTAGTCTTTTTCTCACATCTTCAGCAGTAAGTCCTATTGTTTCTTTCTCTTTTGCCCATCTGATATGATGGACAGTGGTAGAGGAGTGATGGTCTGCATGACACATATCCGTTCACACCCTTCCTTCAGAAGGTACTTCAGGAAACTTGTTCTAACACAGTTGCAAGCAGACCACCCTAATTCTCTCTCTTTTTACTCCCCTTGCTGTTTGTGAGGTCTGATCTCAAGTGACTGTAAAAATAGAGTTGCCCATAAACAAAGTTAAACATCGTTAACGTTTAGCTATGCTAGGTTGCCTGATGAGAAAAGGAGCCTTAAAATTAATATTACATAGAATATTATGTCATCCAGGATGCTGTCTATAAAAACCATTTCCTGACTTTGACTGCTTGGGTAAGGATCAATTTAACATAAGTTGGCCATTTGGGAAATAAAACATCACTCTGTGTAGGTTGCGGGGTAGAGAGAGCCAAGAAGATTCCTTATCGCTAAGGAGCTTAGCACATCTCGCAGCATCTAGGAAGCAGCCTTTTCCAGTACTTTCATGTAAGTACTACATTATCAAGATGAAATTAGGAAGAGTTTAAAACACTTCACAAATGATTCAGGTAATGGCCTCATGCATATAACTACTAGTCCTTCAAGCTTTCTGAAACACCACATTTCTTAAAAGAGACAAATAAATATTCTATCTTTTTGGCTCACTTTAAATCTTATATTTTATTTATATCAGCAAATATGTTACTTTAATGGAGACATTGTTTACCATCAATATAAGCAAAGAATCCATTTAGAATTAAATGATCTCTATTCAAAGGTCTGAAGTTTACATATTTTTAAGGATGTTTATGGGCACACATACGTACATACATACAGAACTTATTTTCATTTAAAAAGCATGAGTTAGGGGGGCCTGGGTGGCTCAGTTGGTTAAGCGACTGCCTTCGGCTCAGGTCATGATCCTGGAGTCCCGGGATCGAGTCCCGCATCGGGCTCCCTGCTCGGCAGGGAGTCTGCTTCTCCCTCTGACCCTCCTCCTTCTCATGCTCTCTGTCTCTCATTCTCTCTCTCTCAAATAAATAAATAAAATCTTTAAAAAAAAAAAAAAAGAAGTAAAAAGCATGAGTTAGATTTAGGAAAGTCATTAGTTTTGAAATGGCTTATAACTGGCATTTATTTATGACATTTCAAATATTGGTGAGGAGGTATCAGAAACAATGTGGTAAAGGAAGGAGAAGTTGAATCATAGAAACCCAAGCAAAAGAGTCATATGATAATTCTGCATTTTTTTTTTCCTGAAGAAAGGAAACATCTATCAATTCATCATTCAGGTAACTTTTGTCTCCTATCACTGAATTCAAAGAATTTATCACATTGATCTTTGTATTAGGAAACAGTAATATGATGGTTTCCTCATTTCAGCAATTCTAAAGAGGATACAGAAAATAACTTGATGTTTATTTTTTTTATACCATCCCAATACTAAGAGAATGGTAGTATATTGAATCATAACCTAAGATAATATCCTCTTCTCAACCAAGTGCACTGCCTTCAAGTGTTAAAATGAAATCCAGGGGATAAAGCTAGAAATGCTAGCTGAATCAGCAGCCATCAGTAAGCTGTCCTTAACAAAACTTACTTGCCTCGGTTGTACTTATTTTGTATTGATGCAAATACATGCCCACTATGTAAAAATCAGAAAGCAACAGTACCTTTACTATGCACTAGCCCAATGTCAAATCTAGACTGGATTCTCTGGCAGACTTCTAGGGTGTGGTTACTTACATCATTACTGGACTTGATGACAACATTTACTCATTTGATCAGTAAATATGAATTTGTCTGTCTCTCGTGTACCAGGAAACAAAAGATAATCTTGTCTCAAGGACTTCATAGTCTGGTATTTATCACAATTGTTTCTTTGCTGTTCCAGCTTTATTATCTTGTCTCAGTAAGGTATACTCTGTGAGTGCTGTTGGAAGATGACTTCCTTTCCATTTAAGCAATGTGTGATTCGGTACAGCAAAACACAATCCGATTCCCTTCTGCGGCCTTTAACTCAGCATAACTGAGGGGCACATTTGGGTGAGGGACCAAAGCAGAGAGACAAATTCCAAAATTCACAAGTGGTCCTGTCTGTACTTACTAATGAAATCTATACCTGCTGATTCAATAGAAAGAAGTATGTGCCCAAATCTTTTATTTCAATAAAACTCCAGGTTAGAACTTTATAAGGAAATATGCTCAAACTAAGAAACACAACAAACTATGGTTTTATGTTTGTAATTAATAGATTCCCTGAAAGGCAATGCATGACTTCCCTGGTAGTTTTTTCCACGGTGTGAAAAGAACCTTAGCAGTTATAGGCCAATGTGATATTTTGCGTGGAGGACAGACCAGTTACTCACCCTGACAAATGGTGATATGTAGGATTGGTTATTAACCACCTCCAACCTTCTGTCTAGAGAGACCATCATTATCATCATTATACTTTAGTTTGGCTATGAAGCATATAAAATGGACAAAACAATGACCATATCTTCTCTGAGGTATACCTTTTTCTCTTAAAACTCAATGTGTACTTGCCACAGTAAAGTCTAATCTTAAGTAAAAAATATAGCTGAATTTGTATTTTGTTGTTTCTTTTTTTTTTTAACATTTTATTTATTTATTTGACAGAGAGAAACACAGCAAGAGAGGGAACACAGGCAGGGGGAGCGGGAGAGGGAGAAGCAGGCTTCCCGCGGAGCAGGGAGCCCGATGCGGGGCTCGATCCCAGGACCTTGGGATCATGACCCGAGCCGAAGGCAGACGCTTAACGACTGAGCCACCCAGGCATCCCTTGTTTATTTTCTTTTAAATTGAAGGAAAAGAAAAAAAAAGGTGTGTGGGCGGGGGGACCCTGGGGTTTCAGACCAAGGCTACTTGCAAAATAGATGTTTAAACAGTGGGAGAGGAGGAAAGAAATAGGGAAACCAGTCCTGACAAGAAAGCTCTTTAATTTTGCAAATACAATGTGTGCTTCTGCATGGACACAGTTAATCATTTTCACTAAGATGCTGTCGGAAAATGGGAGAAAATCAACAGCCAGCTTTGTGTGTTTCTTTTTAAACCAAGGCCTGGATTGAGAGGTTCGGTGTCATGTAAGACAATCACCTCTGAGCCAAGGACTCATCCAGGTCTGGTAAAGAAATCAGTTAAAGGCTATCCCAGGGACCATGGCCAAGGTACCAGAGATGACCCCCCCCCCCCCCACCACCACTACACCAGGCTCTAGAAGGCCTGGCTTTTCCATGGTGCTCAGCAGCAGTGGTCCACTGGGCTCCCTCTCCCATCACTGCTAGGAGCTAAACTACACCAGACACCAGGAGCACATTCTGACACTGGGGCAGGTGAAATGAAATTTTTGTGCCAAAGTTTTGTAGAGGTGCAATCCAAGGTATATTTTGGGCCTAAATTTCCACTCTGAAAATGTTACATTTTCATGGCACTCAAAACAAAGATTAAAAGCTACCTTTATTATTATTTGTCACATATGACACAAACAGAAGCATCACCTTCTAAAAAAAAAAAAAAAAAGGAGGAGGTATAAATGTTATTGAGGTGCAATTATATACAATCTAAAAATTAATTGCCCATCATCAAACTCTTGGCATGCAGGTCTGAGTCAGCTAACCACTCCTCCACCCCCCATCATGTTGTTATTTAACTGCTCAAGTTTTCTAGCAGGTACAGACTAATTCAAAATAAACCAGATCTTCTGAATGCGGACCATGCAAATAATAAGATCTGTTTTTCTTCTCAAGTGGTATTTTCACACATTTTATTTTATTGTACTCCAGCTCCTCTCATATATATGAGGTTTCTATAGTGTTTCAACTTTTCCCATAGCTCTCAAAGAAAGCTATTAGTAAACAGACAATTCAGATAGACAACTCTGGTGTTTCTTTTCCCTAGCAAATCACAGCATGCTCCCAAGTTTTTCCCGGGAGAATGTAGGAAAAGGAAGACAACACTGTCCATACCTATTCCTTTTCTCAAACAGCATAAGACCCAGCTCCTATCTCAAATTCTCAGGGAGCCCAACACGGAACCAACAAGGTCCCAGCGTGCAGGGATAGCCCGCATCCCGCCAGAGTGTCAGTGTGGCTCAGCTTTCATCCCCCAGTGGCCTGCAAGTTTGGGTTGAACTGAGTAATATGAAATATTAAAAATTTAATTACTAATTAATCTCCCCTGCAGCTGCTCATGGCTTTTGCAGGCTAGAACAGGGAGCGCAAGAGAATAGAAGATCCATGGCACCACCAGACTCCACCCTGATTACACTGTCTCCAAGCCCTCGGGCCACATGAATTCCTAATAAAAAGCCTTCCCTACAACACGCACACACCTGAAATACTTTCTCAGTTGGCCTCACAGATTATTGCTCTATGAAAAGAACTTAGTGTGGGAGCCCAGGGATTGCAGTTAAAGATGTGTCCATGTGACCAAACAGCATGTATGTTCTCTGTTTCCAAATAGACTAAGAAGTTACAGTCATTTTTAAATGCCTTAAATTAGGAAGATAAATATGTCATTTATAGGGTAAACAGCATGCGGAAATGATGTGCTCCAAATCTTCAAAGACCCAAAGCTTTAAAGCAAGCTCCAGGCACAAGCTAACAATCCCAAAGCAAAATGGAAAAAATCGCGTGAACGGGTTGGTTGCTTAGGTCAACCTTAGGTTATTTCTTGTAGCTCTAGAACAATACTGCATCTCTGCAAAAGGGAACTCATCATAGTCACCATGCCCATTTCAGAAACGAAAGGAAGCTCAGCCTGATGATGTGACAGTTCCCGCAAATTAAGCTCTTCCTAGAGAGGAGACCACATGGAACGGAGAAGACAAGTAGTCTTCTTCTTGGCAAATTTGGAGTCTCAGCTCTCAAACTATGTCCAGCCCTATCCTTATGCCCAAAATCTCTCTAAAATTTTCATACTAGCATAAATGAGGATAGTGAAATCCTATCTGATCAATTCAAAGGCGACTTGATCCAAAAGTTACTAAATCCCCAGGTACCATCTCCAATGCTACCCAATTCCTTGTGGGAAGAAGAGGTAGCTTTGTACTAGGAATTAGAAGACCAGCACTCTAGCTCTGCCTCTGCAGAGACAAAGAAAAAGGAAGTTCATGATTTATCCTTCGTCTTCTAAAAAATTGACAGAATTGCAATTGAACCCAAGCACAGCTGCACTTCTACCAAGAAATGATGCTCAGTGGGTGAGGTCTAGATTTATACCAACTCACAGATGCTATATGGTCATAAATTTTCTGTTTACCTTTGAGGTATGTTCTTTATCTCCTCCTTCGTTATGTTTCCAAGACATATTTTTAGGGAAAGTACCACAAAAGAGAGACACTGTGGAATAAACTAATTGAGATGCTAAAAAGAACCAAACTGTCCCTTGGTTGTTGTTATCATCCACAGAGAACCATTACGGCATGGTTCAGGAAAAAGAGAATCATTCATCTTGTCTCTAACTGAGCCTCATTGAACAATAATCTTTCCCTCTCTGGGGAAAAACTTTCCTTCTATAAAGTAAGTGTGGGGCTACATGACCTCAAGAGCTCACTTAAGCTCTGATACTCTATGATCATACTGGGTCTGTGATTCTCCTCATAACCAACTCTGACCTTCTCACAGCTGTTCTCAAACTATTTCCTAATACACACATTTTGTGCAGTGTCACAAATGTATATTTTTACATTATAAAATTTGTTTAAAAAATTACCCCCAATCCCACTGTAGCCAGAAGCACACACACACACACTGCGCATTCCCCCTCTTACTATGAGTCCTTGGGCATCATGAGGGAAACCTAGGTATTAAGAACAGGTGATTTCTCCTCCTGCCATTCCCCTTTGCATTCCACATATCCTGTATGTCACAAGGAACCTAACTCATCCTCAAACAAGGCATTCACTTTCAACATTCCTTGATTTCCTCATTCCTATTTTTCTGGTACCTTGAATTTCATGTCCTTCCCATGACATGTGCAGCCAAGTAAACTCAAATTCTCCCCACTCCATGAAGTCTGCCCTGATACTTCCCTAGAAAGGTATGAAGTATAATGCTGATATTCCTATTTTTGACTTTTCAACAATTTCAACATCTGGTGAGTCACATGATAACTTCAGGTAGCACAGGGAAGTGCTTCTTTGGTGTCCTTTTGAATTGTTTATGTGCCTGTCTCTTCTGTAAGACTAGAAATTACTCTAGAGCAAGGACATATTGATGATGAACTTCGTATTTCCAATGCCTAATCCACAGTGGGATCTCAATAAATGCTACGAGTAAACGAATACGTAGAATTAAGCCAAATTTCCCAAATTAAAAAATGGATAAATAAGCACACAGAACTAAAGTTGGGAAATCTGAGAGCACAAAGCATTCCCTTGGAACAAGGAAGAAAATGCCCCATAAAATATATTTTTAATAGCTCAGACATTTTTTAAAGTTATAGAGCTCCTTTGGACCTCTCCCTCTGCAAATACTCCACATATATCATCATTTTGCCTTAGATCTATGAGTCAAAGCAGCCTAAAAAGGTGATTCAGAGGTGGGCTTGGGTAAGCATACAACACATGCTTAAATAATGAGAAATCATAGACCTACTAGCCTACTTTAAGTATTCAGGTGACTCAACGGATTTTGTAATTTGCTTTGTATCAAAAATGGAAACATCAAAGTTGGGCATTAATAGTCTACATTTCTAGGACTTTCTGAGTACCTTTTAATTACAACACAACACAGTCTCCTGCAAATATCATCTTCTGTTGGCACATATTTTTTTAATATTTTAAGTGTGTGATTATTGTTCTCACAGCATATAATTATGTTAACCAATAAATACTAACACATCTAATTCAGTTCTACCAGAGTGAAGATAATTCAGAAGAATGAGATAGCTCTCCCAATTAACCCCTGCTTTCCTAAATCAGAAAAATAAAAAAAAAGTTAGAAAGGATCACTCTTTAATTTCTGAATGGAATAGGCATATTGAAAGTAGATTTTCTCCTAATCCTCAACTTCTTCTATCTAAGGGTTACCATTACTAGCTTTTTAAACTTTCTAAATGTTTTATTTTTTATGAGAAAGCCATACTTCAGCGATACTGTTACTCACATAACTGATTTCATTGAGTTGTCATTGGTAAAAAAAAAAAAAAAAAAAAAATCCTGGCATCCTCAACCTTGTTTTAGAACTTAAAACCAAACACACAAAAAAGTCCAGGTCCAGTTATGCCCACACTATAGTCACATGTCCTGCTGAGCCATGTCACTTACCTGCCACATCTTTGTTTCCTCAGCCAAAAACTAAGCATACCCTCTGTGTCTCAGAGTTGAGGCATCTATATGTTAGTCAAGTGAGAATATATGTGAAAGTGCTTTACCATCAGTAAAGTACTGTCCAAATATCAGTGATTATGAGTTTGTGTGCACAGTATGATGGCTCACACAAAAATGTAGCTGCTGAATAACCCATTAAAATGCAGTGATTTATGGGAGACATGCAGAGACATAGCCTTAAAGAAGGAAAGCTATATTAAGTAAAAACCTCTAAGCAGAACCTCCCCAGTATAAACTACAGTATAAGAATTTAGGAGATTAAGGGTGCCTGGGTGGCTCAGTTGGTTAAGCGACTGCCTTCGGCTCAGGTCATGATCCTGGAGTCCCGGGATCAAGTCCCGCATAGGGCTCCCTGCTCAGCAGGGGGTCCGCTTCTCCCTCTGACCCTCCTCGCTCTCATGCTCTCTGTCTCTCATTCTCTGTCTCAAATAAATAAATAAAATTTAAAAAAATCTTAAAAAAAAAGAATTTAGGAGATTAAAAAAAAAAAAGACTAGAGAAAAGCCCCATTAAAAAAGGGTGGGTCAGTGTGGTGGGGCATAGAAGTATTTGAGCATAAGACAGGTGAGCCCAGCTGTAAAGTCAGTGGTCTCGCTCTCCTGAGAAACTGGGCTTGAGGTATGTGTTGGGTGGAATACGAAAAATGTTTAACATCAAACAATGGCCAGGAGCAATGAAGTAAGCAAGGCTTGTTGAAGAATAATTCTCAGACTTGGGCTCATCCTCCTGGATCTTTCCAGAGTTGGTCTTGTTCCTATGTTTTTGTTTTTGTTTTTTTCTAGAATGTATTGTAATTTTCCCCTGCTTGAGAACCTTCAACTATTCCCCATTATCTTTATAAACGACAGGACAGAATGTTAATCTGGCCTTCAAATGTGTCCACAGGCTCTCGGTAGGGAACCTTCTGGTCCTAGAGCAGACTTCAAGCCTTCAGTGGCCTTCTCTGCAACTACCCAGCTGCAGTTCCCTGAACACAACCTGGACCTTCCTGCTTTCCAGCTCAGGCTGTTCTCCCTTCTGGCCCCCAAAACTGCAAGGCCCCCCTCCCTTCAGCTGAACATGAAGGTTCTCTGATAAACCTCAGAGCCTGCCACTTTCATGTGCTTCTACCATATCTTCTGGAGTATGACTTCTAAAATCATGGGCTCTTAGAAGATGGCAGCTTGGTTCTCTTTTTCTCCCTTTCCTTCTCCCAACAGTTCCCTCCAAAGACCAGAGTGCCTGCTCCATGCCTGCCGCTCAGGGCATGTTGACTGAAATGAAATGCATTTTCACCATTGGTAGGGCTGGTGAAGCCAACACGGCTGAGGAACCACCAAGCTCTCTTGTTCTGCCTTGTGCCCCCACATGGCTGACGGCCCCATGACGTGTCTAGAAAAGGTAATGGGAATATGTCCAATGAGGAAAGCACTGCCATCTTACGTGTGGAAATGACTGACAGAGGAGAAGCAGGACTGGCTTTTAGCTTGTGAAAGAATCCACTGTGAATACAGGAGCTGTTGTTCAAGAACCAGAGTGAGGCTCAGAGTGCCGTATGCACCGTCATGTGGTCAAGCAAACATCACGAGTCAAACAACACTGGTGACAGTACCAGTCCCATGTCTGCACCTAGAGCTCTGCTCGCTGTCTTCTGAGGACTCAGAAGCCCTCGAGTAGTTCTGCCATTGCCTTCTCGAGACCCGAGAGAGACACAATGACCCACAGCAGTGGAAGATCAGCTTCTGCGGACACCGAGGAGCAGAGAAACAGCCAATCTCCAAAGTGAGCAAAGGAATGCATGGAAGAGCTACTGACAAGGCTCCGTTTGCACTTAGAATACAGATCCTAGGAGCTATCACTAACTCTGGTGAGATGGGGAGAACTATATGTATTTCCAAAGTGTTGATGCGAGTATAAGCTATCCACAACCTTTGACAAGAAAACTGAAAGAAGTGGTCAAGCTCCTCAACGTAGAAATCCCCCCCGGGGAATCTGAGACAGGGAAGGAACTCCAAAGAAAAGGGACATGAATCTCAGAGCATTACTGACAACAGCCACCATCAAATAGAAGCCACCTCCAGAGCCAGCAGAAAGGGTTTCTTCACAGAAGATGTAGCCCTCCCCTTAACTTGAACCTAGCCATGCTAAAGTATGTTTGTGCAGACTATACGCATAAAACAAAACACCCCTCATAGGGAAAGCCAGAAAAAGTACAGGGCAATAGAATAAGAGCAGATTTAATTTTCACAACATTTTTGTATAATACTCTTGCGTTCCTTTAAAAAAATACTCGTAAATTCAATAGAAGAAGTTTCTGTCAACTAACATACGATGATATTAAAAAAAAAAAAAATACAATGTAGAACACTGACTCTGAGAAGGTCAAAAACGAATGGAAGGGCAACAAGCCACAGCCTGTTCTCTCAGGTCGCTGTGGACTCCGGTGGCCGGCAGTGTGGACATGTTTACAGAAGGCTCTTACCTGTGGGGGTCGAGGCTTGTAAGGAGAGCTGCACTCAAGGTCAGCCAAGATACTGGTCAGCGAGTCTATCTCGGCATCCAGGCTAGAACGTCTCTCCTCAAGGGTCTTGCCTCCAGGATTTCCCTGTTGAAAGCAACAGAGACGTGTTACCCCCCCCCCAAAAAAAAACATCTCCAGTGTCTAGTGATATCAGTCTGAGTGCAAACCTCTCAAGTTATAGTGTGGCTTGGTCCAAGCTTTTCTGCACTTCACTTATTTTAGCTTTTACAAAATCTGAAGTAGAATTATCCTGTTTTGACAAATAAGAAAACTGAAAGATATGAAGTGATTTGCCTAAAATCACACTCATTAGAGGCTTTTTTTTTTTTTTTTTTTTTTACGAATTTACAAGTAAAAGGAAATAAATGTCTCCATCCCTCTGCTGAAGGAGCAGATCCAGCTGGGGAGATATTACAAGTTCTTTGTGTTCAGAAACCATCACACAGAATTGGAGCATCTGAGCTGCAGCAGGAAGGGGCATGGGCAGGAGACTGACGGTCTAGGAAGAGGAATCGGCAGGCTAAGTTGGGTATTAGATGTGTCTGTGAGAGAGACACAGTGCATTCCAAGCAATGGACCTTCAAAGTGTACTAGAATGGGTCTGCTCAGAGTTCTGGCCAAGGGGCTGCAGAGGAAGCATGTGGTGGCGGTCATCGATCATGAAGCTGGAGATCTATAGACTTCACCTGTCAATACCCCATGTTATCACAAGCACCGCCCTCCACGTGCACTCAGAAGCACAGAGGGTGAGTAGAGGGGAAGACACTGCCACAAGGGCATTCCCAGGGATCGTGACCGGGCTTGGGGAATGGGTCCTGGTACAATATGGAAAGACGGGACATTGGTGTTTGGGAAGGCAACTGAGAACTGTGTGAATCTGATTCTCCTATGTGTATTTCCATAGCATCACTGCATAATATACTGGTAAGAGCGGGGGATTGGTTAAATTCTTCTCTGGACCATAGTTTCCTCCCCCTCACCTGCCCTACCTAAGCCAGAGGGATGTTACAAGATTCAGATAAGAAAATGGATGGGAAAATACTTTGTAAATTGTAAAGTGCTATAATTATGATCATTTTCTTAAATAGCATTAATTATAGTAACCAGTAACTATAAATTAATATGAATAATATAGCTATTGTTAATTATTCTTCTTCTTAAAGGGAGCATCATTCATTAAGTGTCCCCTTGGGGTATCAGTAAAGAGACAGAATTTAATCAGGTCTTCAACATCTGTACTTAACTGCAGTAGAAAGTACATCAACTGTCCATGCTCTAAGTACTGATGGATATCTAACCACAGAGACTCCAAAGTCACAGAATCATCCTGAGCTATACAATGAAACAAGTAATTATAGTGCTTAACGAGCCTGTACATGTAAGGCTTCATTCAGTTGGTATCCAGCCTCCTTATCCTCTCTTCCCACCAAATTGGGACTACTCCCCATTTTTAGTTTCTCCTATGAGGTTGACGTAATTCAGCAGGTGCCCGCCTAGTGCTGTGGGATTTTGCACGAAGAACCCCAGACCCTTGCTGCCCTGCCTGGCCTTCTGGTAAGAGCTCTGCTGCCATATTTCAATCCCCATCGCAGATTAGAACAGGTTTCTTTCTCTCTGTTGCATCTCTATTTTATGCCTCAGTTCAAATGATGGAAGTCCTGCCACATCCTCCACTGGTGATCCTCTTGGTCCTGTCCTCTACAGAACCTGTAGATGCAGGAACTGTCCTGCTACTCTCAATACTGTATGTTAGATCCCAGACGCAACTGTCTTACAACGAACTCACAGAATGGCACACACTTAGCCACATGTCTTCCTAACTTCCTATCATTGCAGCCTTACGATCACCTGCTCAAGTTGGGCCCACTCTGCTGGCGGGGGAGCTCAGAGGAGCCCTGAGAAGCATGCCTCAGATCTCCCCACCTAAGGGATGAAAGAAGAGAATACTTATCCTCAGGCTCCATTTCTCCACAGGTTTAGGGTTGCCATGGGTTATAAACCCCCGTACTCATGCCAAGAAGTAGAATGGTGGCAGAAAAGCATCACGGCAGAAAGTGAGAGACAGGTATTGGAGCTGAGGCGGAGTGCTCCCAGGTTATACCCGTGCAGGGGTGGGTGCCGGAGCAGTGGCTGGGGTGCGCATGTGGAAAGAGAGGACAAGAGGCTGGATACCAATGGAGTCCAGTGACTGTGTCTTTTCGCTCGCTAACAGCTATAAAAACCCCATGAGTTAGCCATCCATAGAATATTATTTTCTGTAAGATCTTTATTTTCATTCATTCAGTAAAAATGTGTGTGACAAAAGCTCACCAAACCACAATTGGGGCTTATTATAACTTGGAAAATCATAATTCTTCGCGCCACTAGCAGAATTATAGGGTGATGACATCCCCATTGCAAAGATGTAAGAATAGACTTTAAAGCAGAGCCCAGAACCAAAGTGTATAGCATGGAAGGCTATCTCTAAGAGTCTGACTTGAAATGGGTGACGTTTTTGCCCACACACTGCTTATCCACGAACTACAGGTAATAGACAAGGAGGGACAGTATTGAGTTATGAAAGAGTATTCACTTGTATTTATTCATTCTTTATACCCAAAGGTCTTTATCTAAAAAAAATTAAATTCACAGGAAAGGTACCCACATGCCTTTCCCCCAGATTTATCAATAGCCAACACTCTGTCACAAGGCCAACACTCTGCCATACTTACTTGCTCTCACACTCTCTCTCTTATAACAAATACATTTATTTGTTCATTTGTTATTGTAGCTAAACCATTTGAAAGAAGTTGCAGAAACTTCCCCTCCATATACTTCAGCTTACATCTCCTAAGAACTCCTTGTACCATGATCATATCTGGACGTGTAACACAGGTATGGATTTTTTTTTTTTTTTTTTTAAGTAGATTCCACGCTGAGCCCAACATGGGGCTTGAATTCACGACCCTGAGATCAAAACCTGAGCTGAGATCAAGAGCTGGACGCTCAACAGACTGAGCCACTCAGGTGCTCGTGGGTGTGGAATTTTCTAATGCACACACATGCTCACATTCACCAGCAATCTCAGTAATGCCCTTTTACTTATTGTTACTACTTTCCATCCAGAATCCAGTCAAAGATCACACGTTGAGATGACATGTCTTTTAGTCTCACCCCTCTGCGCCCCCTGCCAATTTTTGTCTTCCATGACAAAAGAATTCAGGCCAGGTATCTTAGAAAAAGTTCAACAATCTTGCTTTGTCTGATGATTAGAGTTGGATTAAAACAAGCTGGACAAGAATATTATGTGCATGATGCTGTGTCCTTCCCACCGCATCACATCAGGAAGCTCAGGATGACAGTTTGGCTTGGTTTAGTGATATCAAATTTGATGACTTGATTAAGGTAGGGTCCACCAGATTTCTTCACTGTAAAAGTTGCTCTCTTCCCTTTTAAATCAATAAATTATCTGTGAGGTGACACTTTAAAACTCTGCTATTCTGCTCATCAAAACCTTTCCCCCAAAGGTTTTAGCATCCATAGATGGTCCTTGCCTGGACTGATTACTGCATTAGTGGCTGCAAAATGGGGAGAATGTTCATTATTAATGAATGGAAATAAGTGCATTCTGCTTAGCATAATAACAAGTTATTTGTTAAGTATTCATTTCCATTTTGAGGTAGGGGAACAAGACAAACTGCAAAGTCCTCTGCTATGAAAAAACATCAGGAACTGCCTGATCAAATCAACATTGTTAAAAACAGAGTTCCTAATCAGGCTGTTAAGAGAAACAAAGGATCAAGGGCAATGGTCTAGTTAATTAAGAACCACTGTCTGCCCTAGGAAGTTTACTTCCTAGAATTAGAGCCCATGTCCAGTATCACACTCAAACCATGCATGGGCCTGACCTCATCCTCAGCAATGTCCAGAATCTTTGAGGTGGCCAAGCAATCACAATGACACATCACAGAAGGGGGATTTGAAGAGCTAAGATTTTTATGTGACTGCTCAAAAGCACACCTGAGGAAGAAACCAAATCATCAGAGAGAAAACTTGATGTTAGAGGTACTAAATCTATGATATTTAAACCATGCTTCCCAAAGCTCAGGGAACTTGAGCAGACCCCATGTGTAACACCAAGGGAATCCCAATAGGACCTAAGCTTGGGCTTCCTTTTGTGATTCCTTGGAAAAAAACATTTCCCAGATAGCTTAGAAATATAAAACTATCTCATCTCGGGAAACCCTAGAAGGCTAGGGACACAAACCAGTACATTCTTTCACATGCAATTTTGATTTTCTTTTCAGTGGAATTAAGTATTAATAATACAGCATGGATTTCACTTAATTTATTTTCTTTTATGGTCAGTGAAGTTCATTATTCCCTTATTTCTAAGGTTAATGAAAAAACAAACACGGCCGGTGATAACAAAAGGGATACAAAAAAAGCCATACGGTCTATAAACAACAAAACTAAGTATCTATCATTGATCATCTCTATCTTTAGCGAAGCCAAGAATATGATCAATGAATTTCTTTGTGATCATTTTGATTAAATCCCCCTGCCACACAAAGAGTAACAGCAAAGCCTCTGGAGTCAGCCTTGTAGGGGTTAGACATGTGCAGCTGCCACCTTCCAGTTTGGTGTCATTAAGCAGTCTACCTAAGCTCTCTGGGCCTCAGTTCCTCATGCTGCTGTTCTAAGGATTAAATGAGTTCCTATGTGCCAACTACTGCTCACATCTTAAGTATTCAATAAACATTAGCTACTCAACTATTACCTTGACCATAGTCTCAAAATAAATGCTTTGGCTGACACAGTCCTAGTGAGTATGTAAGTTTTAAAGTATTTTGATTCAAAGTAAACCCAGCTGCTGGAGCTTCCATTAGATGAGGCTCCTGCGCTTCTTAACCCATGATGGTTAAGTAGCATGCAGGCTTGATCCCTAACCTCAAGGAGTTTATAGTCTACTGGATAATGTTACTTTCATGTCTGCCTAGTAATATCAAATGCACTATGTTCTTTGAGACCCTTTGTAAAACCATATGGAAGAGACAAGAGATTTAAAAACAAAAGCAATCCCCTTCCCTAAGAAGCTTATTATCCAGTGGCTATTCAACTTTTCTAATGTGCTAAACTAGTCTAAAACTCCAGTCTCTTTAGCATCTAAAAAGATTCATCTGCCCCAAAGTTAAGGGCAGTGGTGAGAAGTGCCACAAAAAGCTATCTTTGGGGCAAACTCTGTTGTGTTCAAAATACAGACAACATTTTTATGATTCAAAAGAAAATAACAGCTTGGCAATGGGGAACATGGCACTGAAGAAACAGAAAGTAGGGTAACAACAGGAGACAATGAGAGTTTTCCATGGGTCTCGTATACCTGAAGCAAAAACATCAAGAAAAAACCTAAACACTAGACCCGATCCATACCTCAATTTTTTTTCCTTCACATTCCATATCATCTCATACTTTTCAGTACAAACACACCCAAAGTTGATAATGTTTGGCCAACCCACCTCTCTTTAAAGGAAACAGTCCTGCCACTAACCCTTGGTGCCAAAAGATCCATATTCTGGATCATGTAACTCCGCTTCAAAACGCTGTGACCCACAGAAGCAAGGCTGGTCACCTGACCAAAAGTCCACAAACAGGCTGGTGAACCTAACCTTTGGCCAACGACAAAAAGATGAGCAAGGCTAATAAACCTCCTTCCCTTCTAAATTTGAGCGAAGACACATGTCACAAAACCACGAGGATGAACTGTGGTCATGATAAGTCAAGAAGATCATGGTCATGGCTACTTACTAATAGTCAAAACACACAGTGAGTTAAGAAGCCAATTACTAGGGGCAGGTGGGGAATAAGGGACATGCCAATAATGGAGAGGCAGAGGATCAAAGAGGGAGGAGTGGGAGGGAGGGAAGAGGAATGAAAAGCAAAGAGAGATGGCCCTAGCCCTGAGCCTTCTGCTGCCAGATCCCACCCACATGGACTCTTGAGATAAACTCCTATACATGGAGATACTCTGTGGGGTCTCCATTCTCCTGTCAGCCCGACTGAGGCAGCCAGCCCAAGACCCACTCACTCAAAGGACGACAACGGGAAGCCAGGTCTACCTGTGACCACCATAAGGACTGATTTTCCCTTCCTAAAACTCAACTTTTTCCTCTATAAAATGAGGGGCATCAGCCTTCCAGGTCCTCTTTTACTTTTTTTCAATTACCTCATTGGGTCTATAATGACATTTCACAACTGGCCCGTCATGATCGTTGTTGCCCACTTGCAACCAGGTCTAAACCCACCCGACACAGACCACTTCAGAGTTTAAGCTTACTCAGTAAGTAAGAGCAGGGGAATGGTAAAGTGGTCTCTGCCCGAGTACACACGAGCAGCCTCATTTCTCACGGCTCTATGCTTGTAAGAAAGCAAAAACAACAAAATACCAAAAAAATGTACTTTTCACTGTATTTACTTACTCATTGAATTATTGCTACTGAATTCTACTCTCATGAAATAAAAATAATATTCTTAAAGTAGCTCCTTACAATTAAAATAAAGATCAATTTGCATGAGAATAGCTATATAATCACATGGAAAAATGTATTATCTATCCATCAATAAAATGCAAATCGTAATAACCACCATCAGATTATTTGACAGTAAAATAAACACTTGCCACATCTTTTTAAAGCAGATGAACCCTCTGCTGAAGATGAAATTATACACAGAACCCCATCACTTACGCAGATAAAAACAGAGCAGCTCTGGCTCAAGTACAGCAGGGGAAGTCTGGGGTTCCACCCAGGGGGGCCTCCCCATTGCCTCCAGTAATGCCCCTGAAGTACTGCTACACAAGATAGTTGAAAAATCACTGCGGCAGATGTTCTAGGCAAGCTACAAATGAATGAACAGGATCCTTAAGAGCCACCTTGCCAGTCAGCCTACAGACGCAGTTTAGCAAACACTATACCGAGCTGCCTTTTCTACACTCGTGTGTGTGTGTGTGTGTGTGTGTGTGTGTAAAAAGGAGGCACAGGCATACCTCAGATATTGGGGGTTTGGTTCCAGACCACCACAATAAAGCAAACAGCACAATAAAGCAAACCAAAAGAAGTTTTTGGTTTCCCAGTGAATACAAGAGTCGCGTTTACACTGTATTGTAGTCTATTAAGTGTGCAATAGCATTGTCTAAAAAGAAACTAGTGTATACACCTTAACTAAAAAATACTTAGTTGTTAAAAAAATGCTAACCATCATCTGAGCTTTCAGCAAGTCAGTCTCTTTTAGCTGGCAGAGGGTCGGAGGGTCGTGTTCCATGCTGCTGGCTGCTCAGGGCGGTGGTGCGCTGAAGGCGAGGGGTCGCTGGTGATGTCTTAAAATCAGGTAACAACAGAGTTGACTGCGTTGATAGAATCTTCTCTTCATGAACAATTTGTCCATAGCAGGTGATGCTGTTTGATAGCATTTTACCCACAGAACTTCTTTTAGAACTGGAGGTCAATCCTCTCAATCCCCACTGCTGCTTTATCAACTAAGTATATGTAATATTCTAAATCCCTTGCTGTCATTTCAACAGTCTTCACTGCATCTTCACCAGGAGTGGATTCCATCTCAAGCAACCACTTTCTCCACTCCTCCGTGAGAAGCAACTCCTCATGCACTCAAGTTTATCGTGAGATCCCAGCAATCCAGTCCCATCTTCGGGCTCTTCTTGTCGTTCAGTTCTCTCGTGGTTTCCCCCACACCTGCAGTTTCTCCACTAAAGTCTCGAACCCCTCCAAGTCATCCATGAGTGCCAGAATCAACTTCTTCCAAATTTCTTATTGATGTTGATATTTCGAGCTCTTCCTGTGAATCACAAATGTACTTATAGGCATCTAGAACGGTGAATCCTTTCCAGAAGGCTTTCAATTAACTCTGCCCAAAGGAATTACCGCCTACGGTAGCTGTAGCCCCAGGACATGTTTTCTCTTAAACAATCATTAAACTCGTTGTCCATTTCCATCAGAGCTCTTGGGTGACCAGGTGCATTGTCAGTGAGCAGTCACATTCTGAAAGGAATCTTTTTTTTTTTTTTTTTCCCCACCCGGGCAGTAAGTCTCAATGGTGCGCTTAAAATGTTCAGTAAACCATGTTGTAAACAGATGTACTACCATCCAGGCTTTGCTGTTCCATTTATAGAGCATAAGCAGAGTAGATTTTGCATAATTCTTAAGGGCCCTACCATTTTCAAAATGGTAAGTGAGCACTGGCTTCAGTTTAAAGTCACCAGCTGCATTAGCTCCTAATAAGAGAGTCAGCTTTTGAAGTTTTGAAGCCAGGCATTGACTCCTCTCTAGCTATGAAAGTTCTAGATGGCATCTTCTCCCTAAAGAAGGCTGTTTTGCTAACACTGAAAATCTGTTGTAAAGTGTAGCCACCTTCATGAATTATGGGAGCTAGATCTTCTGGATAACTTGCTGTGGCTTCTGCATCAGCATTTGGTGCTTCACCTTGTATTTTTATGTTCTAGAAATGGCTTCTTTCCTTAAATCTCATGATCCAACCACTGCTACCTTCAAACTTTTCTTCTGCGGCCTCCTTATCTCTCTCAGCCTTCACAGAACTGAATGAAGTTGGGGCTTTGCTCTGGATGAGGCCTTGGCTTAAGGGAATGTTGTGGCTGGTTTGATCTTCTAACCAGACCATTGAATTTTTCTCCACATCAGCCATAAGCCTGTTTTGCTTTCTTATCATTCACCTTTTCACTGGAGTAGCACTCTTAATTTTATTCGAGAATTTTATTGTGCTTCACTTTATTGCATTCACAACTTGGCTAACTGGTACAAGAGGCCTAGCTTTCAGCCTAGCTTGGCTTTCAACATGCCTTCTTCATTAAGCTTAATCATTTCTAGCTTTTGGTTTAAGATGAAAGACGTGCAACATTTCCTTTCCCCTGAACAGTTAGAGGTCATTGTAGGCTTGCTAACTGGACTAATTTCAATATTATTGAGTCTCAGGGAATAAGGAGGCCCAAGGAGAGAGAGAGAGACGGGGGGACGATCAGTCTGTGGAGCAGTCAGAATACACACATGTATGAATTAAGTCTGTCATCTTCTATGAGCGTGGTTCATGGTACCCCAAAATAACAGGGGCATCAAAGATCACTGGTTGCAGATCATCGTAACAAATATAATAATAATGAAAAATCTGAAATACTGCGGAAGTACCAAAATGTGACAGAGACACGGAGTGACCCAACGCTGGCAGGAAAATGGCACCAGCTAATGTACTCAATGCATAGTTACCACAAACCTTTAATTTGTAAACAAAAACAAAAACAAAAACCCAACCAATATCTGTAAAGGACCAGGTAGGCTGTACATCCCATTGAAATATTTACAAAGGTATCCATAAAGTCATCTGGGACCGTGAAAACTTTCCCAGAAATGCTTTGCACAATACAATTAATAAAAAATAATACAAGTTTTAAAAGGCAGAGAAAAAAGAAACAGTTTGATTTTCCATTAAGGAAACATTAATTTGAGGTGTGGCTGGGGGAGAACAAAAAATCATTTGAACCTGTGACTTAAATAGACAGACTAAAATATTGTTGGTCCTCACCATAGAAAATATGTAGTAGAAAACAGGCCATGCCAGATATTTTTGTTATTGATTTTACTTTAAAACCTTACGGAAGATGGTTTTCTTCTTTTGCATTTTGATACTATGGGATCAATGAGTTAAGGCACGATAAATATCAGAAGCCACATTCTCACATTCCTCCATCACATAATAGAATTAACCAAAAGCAAATGTGTGAATACTTAGAAATTTGATGTTAACATTATCTATTGGCTCATCATCCTCCAACCTTTTTCCTTGAATCCTTTCATGACCCCTCAAAACCAAGGAAAGTATTCAGTTCCCACGTGAAGCATTCCATGTTAGATAGCCAGAGCGATAACACAAAGGGGCATGCCATCCAAGTGGAGAAGGAGAGAAACATTCTCTTATACATTTGTGGTTCTGATTCTATGTGCTAAGCACCATCAATCACGACTTGCGGATAAAGGATGTATGGGCAAAGTGTGAATAGATTATAGATGATTAGCATGAAAAAGGTAACTCAGGCTTATGAAATATTAGAACTGGAAGGGAGATTTGAGGAGCTATTCCAACATTTTCATTTAAATATAATAAAAGTGCCCCCAAAGAAGTGATTTAGGTGTCTGAGATAATAATTTAGTGAAGGGGCTGAAACAGGACTAGAATCTGAACATCCTATACTGGGAAACAACTTCTCCAAGCAATAGCTCATACAGTAGTTCAACTGTTGTTCTTAAGAGCCTACGATATAAAGAGAAAATTGCTCTTGTCCCATCTGCCAGATGAGGAAACTTTACAGAAGACAGGAGCAGAGGCACACCCCAAGGATTTCCAGTTCACTGTTGGGACAAGATCAAGAAAATGAGGGAAGAAGAGTCATCCTCAAGCCAGTTCAGAATAAAATACTGACACACGGGTGCAAATCAGAGCTACAGAAATTCCTAGAAGAGAGATGCCAGAATGGGTGGAGACACTTATATTCACAGACATTGGAGACAGGAAGAATCTTGGCTAGCATCTATTACAATGCCATGTTGTACCAAAAAAGGAAACAAAGGACCAGAGAGCTTAAGTGAATTGCTGTTGGTCAAAGAGCCAAGTGATAATGATGGGACAGGGTGACCTGAATAGTCAATGCTCCCTGGTCCCAGTCCTCCCGCTCAAAACTCAAAACTATCAAGTAAAAGAAGACAGTATTACAATGTTCTCCTATGAAACTTACAACTTCTGCTAATGTCAGATGATGACTGAATATTTAGGCCCAGCAAAGTGATCCTGATTACCTACCCAGAACAACCACAGATTTCTCTTTTGTGAACAGGGAGGCAGATGTGTGGGCAAGGAGAGTAGAGAAGCAGTAAACTAGGCATTCCATCCTGGTTCTGCCATAATTCAGTCCGGTGACCCTGGGCCAATCACTTTTTCCTTCTAACCTTATGTTGGCTCACCAGCAAGATGATGGGTTTAAACTTGACCTTCGTGGTTTCTTCTGATTCAAAAGTTCTGTTATTCCAACACTGTTGCGTAAGTGCCACCTACCTAACATTATAAGGAATTTTAAGTTATTCATCGCTGTTGATATATTTTTTCTCACTTACAGCCACTTACTGGAACCAAATTACTCTGTTTCTATTTAGTTTAAGTGTACTTTGATAGTTGAAAATACAGAAGATACAGAGCAGCTACTAACAAGACACAATTTGCAACACCCATTTCAAAAGTAGGGTCATGGATAGCAACTTTATAAAGGAAGCTGACTTCGGTTACATTGTTTGGAGAGCCAGCAGTTGATCCATGGAAATGGAAAAAAGAGAGGGGACGGTGGGAATGTCCTAGCAAGCAGGCAGGAGAGGACAAGACAAAACACACATTACCTCTTACCTCAGAGGCTAAAAATGGATAAAATATGGACAGGGAGGTTTACCTATAATGTTAGGAATCATATTTGCTAATAATAAAGGATGCATCCTCTCCCTAATCATTGTCACAAATCTGTTCATCATTTTATCTTGGTCAGACGTGCTGTTCAAAGATGGTTCTGGGAAATGGCCTATGATCTAGTAGCACCACTAGTCCTACTGGCCACTCCATCCATTGTGCACAGCCTGAGATGCCATGACCTCTGGGAACATGAGGAAAAGAAATCATAGCTCCCTCTGCACTGTCATCATCAACGGAGAAGTGCCTGAGTTTAAGAAAAGCACTTGCATAAATATTTCTCATTGCATTGGTCAGGCAGTTTCCTGTTTGTGGAAAAAAACAAAAACAAAAAAACCCTAGAGATTGGTAGATAGGATTCCTATTTTACAAAAAAGGACACCACAGGTCAGAAGAGTTTTCCAAGACACTTGGATAGAAAATGGAAGAATTAGAATTTGGGACTTAAACATTTCACTCCAAAGCTCAAGCTCTGGCACCTTCCAAGACACCAGGCTGGAAATGCAAATGAGACAGGTCTTCCCTTCAAGCATCAAACTGTGATTATCCTATCAGGTTACTGTGAATTAGGTCACGGCTATAACTACAGTTAAAAAGTCAAGCTCCAATCATCTCTTTCCACCTTCCATTTCCCCATATAGTAGAGTTTTCAGTCATTTTTCCAGAAATATTTACAAATATTCAGGCCCCATTGATATGAAGGACAGGAATTTAAACAAAAAACAAACAAACAAACAAACAAAGGACATCAATGGCTCTCTGTCCTCGGAGTGCTTACAGTTCCATTAGAAAGTTTCACTTATCCACAAATAACTGTATCACGGAGCTGAATAATTCAGCAGGCAGGTGAGTATTAAAGTATATGAAATGCAAGATGCTAGAGCACAAAAATAGAGAAATCAGAAAAGGCTAAATGGACTCAGGAAGAACTGAGAAGATCTTGAATGGAGAAAAGATCCTAAAGATATTTACCACAAGAGCATAAAGACATCAGAGGAGTACTGGGCATGTACCAGGACTTGGCAAATACAAATGTTCTTTTAGGTAAAAATAAAAGTAGATCAGACTCAAAGGATTGGCTGTGGTCAGAAAATGCAAGTGTACCAGCTCTGCAAGGAGGGAGCTTGCCCCGCATGCAGGGTAGAGACCTCCGCAGGGTAAGCATGTCCCCGTGACGAGGGAGAAGGTGGGTAGGAGTGGCTGTATCTAGGGACGCAGCGTTGATGTGGGAACAAACACATGGTATGAATCACATATATTTTAGGCGGTGCATAGACAATTTATATTAACGACGCTCCTAGCAGGAATTCCTATTTTTATAAAAAAGTTTGCCATTGATAAAGTAAGTACGGGACTATATCAGGAAGCTGTTGATTTCCCCTTAATCGGGAATGAATGTGAGTCCACAAGACAGCACACATGTGTGTCTCAGCCCTCAGAAATACAAGTTAACCGAGCTCTATGCGGACTTCCCTATACAGAAAACAGGAAGGACATGAAGTTAAGGAGCGATGCTGTCCCAAGCCTCACCATTCTCATCTCCACTTTAAAAGCCTTTCTTGACTCCAGAATTCTGCTCATGCCTCCCCTCAGGCTTTCCCGAGACATGTTTCCTTTTTCAGAGAAGAATCAAGCAATGATCAAACAGATACCACATATTTACCAATAGTGCGGTACCCAGACTTCATTACAGAACCAGGACAAATAACCAAGGACTAAGGAAAATCAGGATTGGCTGTCCCTGCCTTTCCCTCCCTGCTCTCCCCTATTCCACTGTGAGCTTTTTTCTTTATGATATATTCCACTTAAGCCAATTTGGGGGTTCTCTTCCCATCAAAGTGGAACCCGGGCCCTCACCTGGATTTAAATCAAAAGGACTGAAAGTCGTGAATGTTTTTGAGCAAGTCACATCCCCTCCTACAAAACAGGGGAATAATAATACAAACCTCACAGGGACATTCTGAAAACCCTGTGGGATAAGGTCCCAGGAATGGCATGCCCAGCAGAATGGCAAATGGACAGTAGGTCTTCTATAAACACCAGCTAGTCGTGTGTTCTGTAAGTTAGAACATTACAGGATTATACTAGGTGAGTTCTAGGAGACTCTACAGATACTCTCAGAGTGAGGCTAGATTTTGGGGGCTGATGATGGATCTCATAAGAAGAAAAAGGCTGGGGTTTTGAAGGGAAGCTGAGCCTCCTCTGAGGACAAGAGCATTTCAGACACCCATTCAAAGGAAAAATTCTTAGTCCCCTTCCCACATTTACCAAAGCAGAACCTTGGGGAGCAGGGCCTAGCAGTCTGCATTTGACAAGCCTTTCGTGCCTCCCCCAATTCTTTTTCACATTAAATTTGAAATCTGCTGGCCTAGAATTTGGTTGCCTGGTGCTAATGCAGTGCTAACAATAACTGGAACAATTTAATTAAAATCCCACAACTCTGAACGCACTGAAGGAGAATTCTTTACTAATGTATTCTAACCCAGTTCCCGGGGACAGGGAAAATGCTTGTCTCTCTTCCGACAGCACTCTGTTCTCACCCACAGTGCCAACCGAGCAAACACAATCTCCTTCACTTCTCTTCATTTGTAGAAATGGCAACAGCACTTACCACCTCGAAGGGGTGCTATGAGTTCCCATTTATTGGTGTTTATAAAGTCTTCTGAGTGTTCTGATAAATCAACTATAAGTTGGCATTATTCATAGCACCCTGTTGGAGCTTAATACATATTCAATTAAAAAACAATGACAACAATACAGCAATATCCACAATTAGCATTAATTACAGCGCCGTATTCTTCTCACCCTGCTGCCACAATTTGATCTAGGCAGAGCTGTTTACGTCTAGAGACGGCACAGACCCTCTCATTAATGAGGGCAATCTTTGCTCAGTGGCATCCACATTTCCTCCAGTAAAGCTCACTTGCCTCAGAGCACCGATTTTTCAGAGGATCCTCCTCTTTGGCAAACACTAGGACAGGAGGCAAATCTCTGTCCCCTGAAGAAAGGCAGGATGCTGCAAGCCTCTGGGACCACTCCGTTTCCCATACCCCCCCCCCCCCCCCCATATGGCTCTGGACTCCAGCTCCCCTTCGCCAGGGTGCCCCAGTTCAGGCCCTCACCGGCCTCATCAGACTCTTGCAGTCAACTCCAAGCCATTCTACCCTTGACACTTCCCACAAGTCAAGTCCTGCTATCCTGTAGAAATCCATCTGATTGGAGATCAGGTCACTTCACTCTCTTTCATAAGGTTATCATTCCCTAATATAGCCTCGGGTTGGGAAAAAGCCCCCAATCTGTCATCTAAACTGAAAGAGAAGTAATCCATCTAGTTGAATTAGGGGAGTGGCTGTAAGACCATCAGGGAATGTTTACCAAAGACAGAGCAGGGAGAGAGACAGAGAGACAGAGAGACACTCAGGCAGAAGGACTAGCTAAAGCAAGGGCTATAAAGCTGTGTCTCTATGCGGTTCAGGGTTCAACTTTCTCCAGGGGACCATATTTGGTAGCCAGCCAAGCCAGCCAGTGATCAAGAAGGAGTGTCACCATTCCATCCGGTGCCTTCCCTGCTCTGTCTCTCACACGCACAACACAGCACATCTTGCTCCAGGAGGTTTTGCTGACTCCTGTCTCCAGCTCTGCATGAGCCTTTGACATGCATAGTTGAGGTTGAGGAATCTGTGACTAGTGGGTTTGAGGTTTCATCAAGAGAAAAAGAAGGAACTTCGGTGATTTCACTGAGTAACTATTTTCACTACAAAAAATTCCCATATTTATTTTTCCCCCTTTTGAAATGGCACTGAGGAAATACAAGCCAGACGGCCATGAACAGGGGCTGTACTTTCCAAACAGTAGCAAGGACTAAAAATAGAAAAGCTTGATTTGCTCAAGATGTATAGAACTTCCTCTCCCACTTCCTTTCCCCACCACCCCGAGCAAGTACACTGAAGTGGTATGAGTCGAACAGTTTTGTTTACAATAGCATCAAGAGCATCAAAAGAGTGATAAGCCCATGTATGGTGCATATTCCATAGATGTTTCCAGAAAACTCCTATTGCCAAGACAAAGAATGAATGAATCAATCAATCAATCAATCCACAAACATCAACCAAATATCCCTCAGTGAGATACAGACTTGGGTGACAGAGGAATATGAAGGGTAACCCAGCCTTCAGACCATTTCTAAAAGGGGAATGAACAGGAGGATAATTGAATGAGGTTAAGCCTTTGAGTCCAGAACCCTCCAGCTGGGGTTGGGGCCGGGTCTCATACTAACTATGTCACTTTGGGTGGTTCACTTAAAAAAGCTAGCCCTCCCCTCATTTCCTCTTCACAAGAAAGATGGGCTGGATTAGGACCCTTTCAAATCTGGGTCTCTATGATTTGTGATGTTCAATAATTTCTACAGGTCTCTTCCATCTCATATTTTAATTCTGGCTTTATAATATATAGTTTGGAGGTAATATTAATGTACATGATATAATTACATCAGTCCACAAAGAGACATATATTAAATGTCAGGAAAATGAAATATCATTAACTGATTCATTGTAGCCATGATTACAAAATAGATACCCCTGGATACTTTCTACTCCTTATCTTAATTAATCCTCAAAATAACTTTCTAAGAATGTGTCATGATTCCCATTTTGCATGTGAAGATGGGTCATGCAACTGGTAAGCAACAGAGCACAGCTTCCTGGCACTAAACCCTGGGATCATGTCACGACACCACATTACCCAGTCAACAGAGTCTGAGAAAACAGAAGAGAGGGACTGGGGTGAGCTGGTGGCATCAGAAGCTACAGGGAAGAAAGTCAGGTTTGAATTTGGCTTTCAAAATGGGAAGGATTTCTGATCAGGTGAGAAATGAGGATGTTTCAGGCAGCAAGATGACACAAGGAAAATTAACTCAGCATGGGAAGCTGACAATGAGGACATCAGTCTAACAAGAACACAGACTGGGAAGAGCACAGTGGGAGATGAGGTGTGCTTTATAGGGTGAGGGAGGTCATGGAATACTCTGAAAATCAACTAAGAAAAGAAATTTAATGTGGCAAACAATAAAAATGCAAAGGAAGAAAAATAACATTTTTTGAAGACTAATTGGTTAGGGATACGCAGCTGGACTAGAAAAACAACAACAAAAACCCAAAAAATAAAATAAAAAAAGAATCAAAGCAATGAGTCTATTGTGCTTCAGAGAAGGAAGAAACTGGGATAATGAATAGGAAAATAAAGAGATGAGATCAAACCTGAGAGTTTTTTTGAACCAAAAAATATGAGATGTTTGTAAGAGATAATATTAAAAAAGTAAGACATACCGGCAATGACCAGAGTTTCGAATTTGGAAGAATAGAAAATATGGTGCTACTTCTAACAGAGTGGAAGCCTTGGTGTAAGATGATGAGTTGCTCTGGGACATACTGAATGTGGAGAGACAGAAGGTTTTCTTGTGGAAAGACTCTATGATAAATGGCACAGCAGTTGTCTAAGGAAAAAAGTCATAACCAGTTCAAGTCATTAAATAAACAGAGATCAAAGTTGACTCTATCAGAGTTATGACTTCTATTGAGAGAAGACAGAATGTCAACAGGGAGAACACTGAGTGGGCACCTAAATTTAGGGGGAGATGAAAAAAGAAGGGGGATCTGGTACAGGAGAGAGAAAAGGAATTATCACAGATCCAGCAGAGGAACTCAGAGTTCTGTTTTGTGAAAATTGAAGGAGGAAGTGAGGAGGCTCGAGTCAAGTGTTACCTGCCTGAGAGAGGTAGAAGATGTCAGAAAAGGAACAGTCACTGGGGGCTCAGAGGATGTGGCAAACATGGACAAGGGCCATTTCAATAGAGTTGAAATTACTTCAGTTGATCCTAAGACTATGGCTTAAGTCCCAGTTTACAGAGAGAAACATGGCAGGCTGGGAGGGAAGGCTAGGAGAGACTCTTATTTAATGAATCTGTAACTCTATGAAAATACCTCTCTGTAGTTGCCATGGCCCAAAACTGGTCTCTATCCCCAGTGGGTCAGGAAAGAATTACTAAAGTGACACTGTACGACTCTCAAGGAGCGAAAAGGAAATGAAATCAATCCTCCAGGCACATTTCCACCTACAAAATGGCTTGACATAAAATGATCATAAAAATGATGAAGTCTCCTGAATGTGCATCGTGAAAGACTCTTCTGGTGGCCATGTTTTTTATTTACTTGTTTGATCATCTCTTCGTGGACTACCTAAGCCTGAGCCAGCCAGGTACTCTATGAAGCTCTGGGACAGGTCCTCCGAAGTCTTTAGTGCTCATGTAGTCAGCGAGGGCTGCCCCAGCGATAGTTGGCCCTTCTCCTCTCAATACTCTCAAGACATCAGCTACAACACTGAAAGACCATGCAGTAATTTATTGCTCTTAATGTGGGGGTGATATAATTGCTAATAGAAAGAATGAATGCTCAAGGATGTTGAAACAATATTACCAAAAAAAAAAAAAAAAAAAAAGGAATGGTCTGCCCCAAATCACGTATCATCTTGATATTTCACATATGGTTCAAAATAGAAGGTGGTTTAGGGCAGAGACAGACTGTTTTAAGCACTGGAAGGAATAATACAAATTATGGGCAAAGAAAGGACTCTGACCACCTCCTGTGTCTTCCTCTCTCTCTCACTCTCTCTTTTGTTTTATTGAGGGGCTCATTAGTCAAATCCTTTACTTCTAAAAATAATAGCTAAATCACATTTCTTATCATGTGAATCTGCCTGTCTTGTGTTACTCCCATTTCCCCTTTCAAAAAACTGCCATAGAAGCAGTTTATCTACCAGGTACCACCAATTTTACTCGTTTTCCACCGTAATAAAAATTGTTATCTTTACTAAAGTTTATTGGTAAAATAAATATAAAAGCAAACAAAAAAATTATGGAAAGAATTCCATTTTAAAGGTTTATAAACATCTTTCCCCATACGTTAAAGATTTATTTATTTGAGTGGGGGCGAGGGGCAGAAGGAGAGGGAGAGGGAGAGATTCTCCAGCAGACTCCGCACTGAGCGCAGAGCCCAAGGCAGGGCTGGATCTCACCACCCTGACTGAGATCACGACCTGAGCCGAAATCAAGAGACTGAGTGACCCAGGTGCCCCTCTTTCCGATATTTTAATACCACAGTACATTCTTACAATCCATAAAGATGCAGACAATGGAAGGGGGGAGAGGCTGAAGACAATATTGCCATAGAGAATTCTACAACAGAAGTCATATAAGAGGAAGAGCTTCCAAATACTGAGAATGTGGAGAGGAAAGTGACAATTGGTGTTTTGTGCCATTCATCGAAAAAGAATATAAAGGAAAAGTAACAATAAAGCAGCGATGGCGAGAGAGAGAGAGACAGAGAGAGGGTGAAAGAAATGGACTGACCGGACTCAGGGTATGATCCCTGCCTGGGACACTTAATACCATGGAAACTTAGAATATTACTTAACCTCCCTGAGCCTCAGCTCCTTCACTTGCACAAGATGGAGATTATCCCAACCCTTCCCCTTTCGTAAGTTATTTAAAGGCTCAAGTGAGATCAAGTGTATCAAAATCTTTTATTTAAAAACAAAACAAAACAAAACAAAAGACACTCCAAGTCAAGTTTGGAATTTATGGAATTTGCGGGCCTTGGACAGGTCAAACTCACAAAAGCTAAGGATAAAATGATAAGAATAGCGGAACCCCTCAAAACTGGCGTAAGTATTGCATGCAATAATATATTGTAAATTATCAAGTTGGGATGCATAAATACTTGACTTTTGAATGGATCAAGCAAAATCAGTTATGCACAGAAAATCTCCCAAAACGCTGGGAGTTTCAAAAATAAAATCTGAGTTAATGCCCTGGGTTTTCGGTCTTGGCCATCTTCTACTCCTCTTTTACCCCTTCTTTCAGATCAAGTTGTTTTGTGCCCATGTTGAGTGGATTATGTAAATTACAAAGGAACTAAAGGATCTGTGAGCCCAATAGAGCCTCCTACCAAATCCATGGATAAAAAGAACATGGTACAATCTGTGAGGGGATTGTCAGAGAGTATGTCGAAGGCTAGGATGGAAGATGTGCTTATTTCCACTAAAGAACTGCACAGAAAGCTATCTCAGTGGCCCCTGGCCACCAGCCATGAACACATATTGTTGATGACTTTGGCTGCTTTTTGAGAATTCAAAAAGATCTGCCTTCTCTCATTTGTAAGGGAATTGATACTAAGCCAAGAGGCTTAAAAGTCCCCAAAATACATTTTGTTTTTGTTTTTGTCCATTTAAAAATAAATCACTGCTTCCATGACACTTGTGAGATCTAAAAAAGTTGCCTCAACAACTTGGACCTTAATTTTTTTTTTAATTGGTTAAAATATATTTGTTTCTTTTTTTATATGTGAAGATCAGGTAAGATAATATAAAGTATTTTGCAATTTGTAAATCACTGTGAAGTTATAAAGAGGTGACATTTTATTACCAAAGCAGTGAATTTAGAGCTATAAGAGATCTAAAAAGATTCATCGTTAATCCAGTCATTGATTTTCCAGAGTTTGTGGAAGTATATCTTTAGCAAAAGACCCCAAATCGCCAAGCATATAGGAGCAAGGAGTGGGGTTACCAGTGAACCTTGGAGAAGCAAACCAAAGACAGTGACAACTGTTGCAGACCTCAGCACAGAGGCCCACTAGCCCAGAATTGCCCAACAGTGATCACATCAACAGTAAACATTTCCTAAGTCAAGCACATACTATGTTCTCTCTGTGCATCTTCTCTTTGAAACCTCACAGCAATCCAAAGAGGTAGGTTCAGTACTATGCCCAGTTTACAGATGAGCAAACTGAGGCATGGAAAGGTTAAACAGGGTGGCCATCAGCATACAGCTAGTGAGTGAGGGGCCAGGTGTCTGGACCCTGCAGTGACAGTGTTCGCCATCATACTATGTTATCCCTAGAGCTTGACTTGGTTTAGATGATGCAACCAAGGAGGGCTCTTCCGTGGTGAAACCCTTAAGGGCAGGAGAGTGAGCTTAAGATAAAAAACAAAAGGTAGCAACACCTGACTTTAATAGCTGACTCTGAGCTGTCACAACAAGAAGGGTGAGGGGGTGGGGGAGCCTCTTGGGGAAGGATGTTTGGAGTACAGAATGTCATAACAGCAGTAAAATCACTTAGTGAGTTCATCCTTTCTAATAAAAAGTTCTTTGCCGCATTCCCTGACACTCCGGGTGACATAGTCATTGAGAAGTATGGATGGAGGTAAATAGTGATGGAAGGAATGGATAAGCCTGGAGAACTCACCAGAGACCTCCCCACCCGCCCCCACCCCCAAGCCAGCTGCTGCCCTCAATTAGCATCTATGTGGCAAGTGCAATTGGGAATCCTCACAGCTAATGCATAGCCTTGAAGGCTCCAGTAAAGCTTGCTGGTCTGCTCTTGGTCTGTGTATCCAAGGGAAACCCTTTCGTTGGCCTGTCTCCCCTAATTACACACAGAGGGTGAAGAACAGATGCAGACACCCACTCTGTGGTCACCATGCTATTTAAAGGACTATATATTCCTGATCAAGATAAAAGATAAAGTTTGGAGTACAGGTCAGCTAGGTCTACCAGAACAGTAGATCCAGAGCCACTCCCACCACATTCCCTTCCCTAAATTCAGGTGGATATAGCATTTATAAGTCAGGAGCAGAATATCACTACAAAAAGTTAAAAAATAAAGAAAGGAAGCAAGCAGTGGGGATTCTTCCAGAAGGCAGAACTACTGAAAAAGAATACCAGCATGAAGAATGGAGAAGAAATCCAAAATCCTAAAACAGGGGCTCTGTAAGGAAGAAAAAGGCAAACAAAAAGTTAAAGTGCTTTTTTTCCCAATAACACAAGAAAGCCCATCTTAGCTAAATAAAAATTTGACTCCTCCAATCAAACAGATCACTGAATGCTGATTTCTCACCAGCAACACTAAATGATACTAAAGTGATAGTATAGAAATTTTCACTGAATACTGATAAAGGAAATCTGACACTGGATTCTACCTGCAGCCACTTTTACTTAAATATGAAAGCAAAAATAAATCATTTTCAGATCTGTAAGAACTCAGGAGCTAGGTCATCCATGCAGGCTTCCTCCACCCCCCAAAAAATTACTTGATAAAGTACTAATGGCAGAGAAAAAAAAGAACAGAAAAGAATCAGGCCGTGAATTCAAGAAGGAGAAACAGCAAACACGACACTGCAATAAACAAGTAAAAGTTGTAAGTTATTAATAATGTGGTGATACAATTTAATGTGAGAAATGATCCTTTCAAAAGAGATTAAAATACTGCAGCACATTCTCCAAATTATCTTAATAACCCTTTGGATGCATCAGGAAGGAGAATGCTCAAACCTCACATGGTGTAGATATGGGTAGAGATATCATAATTTTTCCTTGATAGAGAAACATGATTGAAATAGTTGATCTATACTGTTTGATTTATTTACATTAAGAGACAAAACACATTAAAAAATAACTAAGCATATGAGAGATTTGAAGAAATCGCAAAGATTCTTGATGGGAGAGACAAAATGGGATAAACACTTTCACTGACTCAGAAAGGACCAACTGCAGTTTCTTCACTTGTCTCTGGGCAAAGAACATTTTCTGAAATATGCAAATATGGCCAATTACTCCCTATTAAGAAGCTCAAGAGCTAGAGCAAACCTGACCTCATCGGTTACCCTGACCTACAGCATTACTGACCACAACTAATTTCCCCAGAGGACTCATCTTGTCCAGCGATTCCTCAGTCCTTCCCTGCGGAAAGCATACGACAGATGCCCTGGGTTACTTGAAGGTGGCGGTGGCAGTGGTAATTGGGTTGATAAGTGTGAATGAGCGTGTGTGTGTGTGTGTGTGTGTGTACACACTCCACTCCTGATCCCCAGGAAAAGATTTACCTCTTTAAATAGGTTCTTAAGAAATAAGGCAGAGAAAACTATGACATTCCATGAAAAAGATTCAAATTGCTAAATGAAATACTAAAATACCCTTATGGGCTCCAGGCCTGCTACTTTCAAAGAAGGGCTTGTAAGTTCAGACACCAAAAATATCTCTCTTGGCTCATCCGAACACCCAAGGAGATGATGATTCGGGGAGAAAAGCAAACAGGAAACCTTTGAAATTTACTTGTAGAAAATTGCATTAACCAAAGCCCAAGAACCTCCCGGCCCTGCTAAACATACACTGACCTACCAGCGCAGACCAGAAGAGGAGAGATTCATGAAGCTGCTGCTGTTGCCGAGGTCATGAACAACCCTACAAACCAACTAGGGCTTGCTAACCCGAGGCCCCGGGAACAAGGGAAAGGGCCAGGAAGAAAGAAGCATCTCAATCACTCCTTCGGTCTGTTCTCATGGATCAAGATATGCCTGTCTTCTCACTGTAAAGAAAGGACAAGCTCTTCCGAGTGGATTAGAGCTTCTGACCATTTCGGGTTTGTTCTGGCAGGACTGCCCATAACCTCTACTCTTAGACTTTACAGCTACAGCCCAGATCTCCTTTTTTTGCCTAGGCCCCTGCTGCCTCAGCACACGCTCAGGCAGCGGAAGGAAGGACCTCTACGACAGGGTATGTCAAAGCCATATAAAGCAAGTCCCGCTGCCTATTTCTGTGGGTGCCATGAAAGAAGGTGGTCATGGCTGAGGGCCTGAGTCCTCCGTGTCTACAAGTAAAAATCTGTCATTCCACACCCGTGACCATGATCACACTAGACCAAGAGTCACGAGACACAGAATCCAGTGCCAGCTATGCTAAAACCAGGATAGACTTTAAAATTATTATTGATTTAAGCGGGTAACTGATGATAATCTACCATCCACCATGTACATAAATGAGCTCTGAAAATGTCTTCGTAAGAACAGAAATGAGTTGGCCTACAAACTTCTAAAGATGGACTAAGACAAGACCATAAATGATTTCAGAGATTTTCCTTCTTCCTTCTCTTTTCAATTAACTCTGGGCATTGGCCCAAGTTCAGTGCAGAGCTCACGTTACACTGTTCTCACTCGGTCCTCGGAAAAGTCACCTCTTTCGGCAGCTTTAATGATCAACTTCTTGAGGCAGACTTCACCTATCCCTCCCCTGGCCTGAGAGTCCCTTTGCAGGTATGCCAGGCTTTAAAAGGGTAGGAAGAAAATCACTGGGAAGCAGTCATAAAGAGACAAATTTCACTTCCATAAGAGAAAAAAGTTTTTAACACAGGGAGTAACCGGTGACAAGCACCACAGTCTGTTTTCTAAGGTGGAGGGACTGGAGTGACAGCAACAAATGCGGCCTTGGCCATCCTGCCAGGATGAACGGAAAAGGGGAGATGAAAACCCAAGGGGGCAAGTCAAAGCAAGCTAGGGGACTGGCTCACAGAGAGAGGCAGTGAGGAGCCATCGCCTAGAAAGTCAAGCATAGATGTTAGGAAAATGGGCCATTAAAAGCAGTCACCTGAACTCCAAGCCATCAGGTATCAGGAGACAAGCCCCTGAGAGCTCAAGGAAGTGTGCCAGACATCTCAGAGCTGTCTGCATGGTGTTTCCCACAAGTGCAACAGGTTATGCCTGATGAGGTGTTAAAAGCACCCACATGGCATCCAACAACAGATATGGGGAGGTCACCCTTATAATTAAAACATTAACAAACATCCGCAGTAAACTGTCGATGATTTCGGAATAAAGGGCAAATTCCAGTCTGGAATGCAGGCCTATCACACTACTTTGTGCTTTCCTTCAATAATTTTACTTTTGTTACTTTATTGCTGAAAGATCTATTCTCCCCCTGACCCCAGTCTGAAAATTAAGGTCCTACCTGGCCATCAAAGTTCAGGTCAAAGGAAACTGTTTCCAAAAATCCTTCTTGTAGACCTCCAGCCAGTTAATTTATTTCCCCCACCCTCTACTACAACTGAGGACTCAGATCAGAGTGTGGTGACTAAGGAATAATTTACGACAGAACACCTTAGTTTAAAAGCTGTGTATATGTGCATCTCCCAAACTTGATTCAGAGGTACTGCATGGGATCCATCATCTCCTTATCTTTCAACATCACCTCACCTGCAATAGTCATCCATAAGTATTTTGTTCAACTGGAAAAAAAAATAAGGAGGTCCAAACAAAAGAAAGGGACTTAAATTATGATCTCTAATTCACTTGTAAAGCTGAAATTCTATGTGACATTCTCCCCCAGTGAAACTACTCTAAGCAGTACTACAGACCTGCCCATTAGCTGGCTGAAATAAGAACAAATTATTGTGGCATCAGATCGGAACAATGCTATACAGTCCCAAGGTCAAGACTCCGGGCACTAGAACCATGATGCCAACTTCTAAGGCTACAATCCCTAGTGTATGTGCCTGACTTACAGAAGGTATTCATTTCATAATGGGCCACTAAACTGGTCACTCCCAAACCTCACAGGTACTGAGGTCAAACTCATCCTGATGGAAAAGAAAAGATAAAGCCCTCATTTGATTTCCAAGACTCATCTTTTTTCTCAAAAAAAAAAAAAAAAAAATCTCAAAATAAGAATTTTTGACATTAAATATTTGCCTTTGCAAAAATGAGTAAATAAATAAATGTGCCTAGCAGGTATCAAAAATTCAGGGCACCAAGCAAAACCCCAGCAGCACCTGGTTCTTCCACATAAAAGCTTGTAATGCCCTCTTGTGAACGTCAGAGCCTTACAGGCTGGAGGCAAAACCATGTGCAATGTGCAAGGCCATCTGATGCAACAGGAGGTGACAAGCCCAGAAGTCAAGATTCCTCAAAATCAGGTATGGATTAGAGGATCCCTACCTTCTTGGGACTCAGTTTCCCCATTTGCAAACACAGGGAATTAATTCATTTAGCAAATCCTTGAAGAGGCTGTAACTAAAGGCTGGCGCCAGGGTTGGACTACATGATCTCTAAGGTCCCTTTCAGTGCTGAAAATCTTATAATTCTTATAGTCAGACTTCATAGACATTCTTTTGACGCTGACCTGAAAATTTGGCTGGAAACATAAACAGACTTCTACATAAAAACACACATTTACCAGCTATAATTTGGACTTGGCAACACGAGGTTTCACCATGGCCGAGAGGAAAAAGTGCAAAATTTTCTCTGGTGACTATATTACTTTGGGCTTTATTATAGTTCATATTCCAAGGTGGTTCAAATATGGCTAGAGCAGGGCCAAGTCACTATCACTCTCACACAAGAGAAGGGCGTGCCCGTTTTCTTTTGCCCTTGCACAATCTTCCATATATTCAAGAATAACATGCCTCTCCTACCAGATCTGCACTTTCCCATTTGGCAAACTCGGTTTTATTTTTTTACCTTCCTTCTATTTTGCAAAATACATAAGCCAACATGGCAACCAGCTTTTTATTTCCTTCCTGTTAAAAAAACAAGTCATGGAGGTGCCTGGGTGGCTCAGTTGGTTAAGCATCTGCCTTCAGCTCAGGTCATGATCCCAGGGTCCTGGGATCAAGCCCCGCATCAGACTTCTTGCTCAGCGGGGAGTCTGCTTCTCCCTTTCCCTCTGCTTCCTCCCCCCCCTGCTCATGCTTTGTCTCTGTCTCTCACTCTCTCTGCAAAATAAATAAAATCTTAAAAAAAATTTAAAAAAAATAAAAAACAAAGTCATGGTTTTAGTATAGTTATCAGGACAAGGTCCATAAAGGAAAAGAGTATTTGTAATTTTTATGAAAGTACAGGTTTGGATTTTTCTTAATTAAATCTTTTGGGAAAGCGTTATTACTGCTGTTGTTATATTTACATAGTAATAGTTATAACATCAAAATATCCATATAGCCATTATAGCTTGGCAATTTCAAATCCATCTGTATTTCATCTAGTTACTAGAGGTAGGCAGATACCTTACTTTTAATTATAAGAAAAACTGGACTTAGTGTGTCCTGTTCAAAAGCATGTAACTAGAGGGGCACCTGGGTGTTGCAGTCATTTAAGCATACAGATGTTTGGTTTCTGCTCAGGTTCTGATCTCAGGGTCATGAGATCAATCTCCATGTGGGGCTCCAAGCTCAACGCAGAGTCTACTTGCTTCTCTTTCCCTCTCCCTCTGCCCCTGCTCTCTGTGAGCTCTCTCTCTCTCTCTAAAGTAAGTAAATAAATCTTAAAAAAATAAAACAAAAACACATAACTAGAATAAGTTGTTCAACTAGCAGTCAAACATAAGTCTTCTATCACAAGGTCAAAGAAGCTTTTTAGAACTAAAGATTCAAAATACAAGAAAATAGTTTCTATAATATTCTAAGAGAGCAAACAGACTAAGTGAAGTTTTTAATTATGTAAATTCAATAATACGTAAAGGACAGCCCAGGACCAAATAAGAGCAAAGGTATATAAAGGACAAATTTAAGAGGCTTTTTTGTTCATTGTTAACAAAAATTGACTAAAAATAAGGAAAAATAATCATGTTATTTCTATTTGCCAAAGGACCAATCCGTTGCATAAAATAAATATAAACTGGGGTATGTATTGTAGGATTTGTGGACCTCTGATTATACCATATACTAGAATGGGCAAAACTAATCAACAGTGCTAGAAATCAGAACAGTGGTTGCCCTGCAGCAGGAAACTTCCTGGGGCAATGGAAATGTTCTACATCTTAACTGGGTGGTAGTTACATAGGTATCTACCTTTATCAAAAGTTATCAACCTGTATGTTCAAAACATATGCATTTTCTTGTATGTAAATTACATCTCAATAAAGTTAACTTCAAAAAAACAAAACAAAACAAAAAAATAAATAAATAAATATAAACTTCCTATCCATGTGGAATCTGAGCTTTGATTTTACAAGCTTGCTACATTTTATCAGTAAGATTTTATAGGAAAATCAAGATTTTTGTAGGAAATCCATGATATGTATATCTAAGACACAAAATTTTTAAGACATAAAACTTTTAATAGATTTTAAAAGATCTAGACTCCAAAGTGAATTGGAGGTCACCGGTTATAACCGCAACGTAATCATTTTAACTTATCAATAGTACAAAAAGTTTCTTCTGTTAAGTTCTCCTATATGAAAATATACTCCCAAGAAACTCACATGGTTGCTCCCCTTTCCTGGCCTCCAGATCTTTGCTTAGGCGCTCCCTTCTCAGCAAGGCCTCTGGACCACCCTGTCCTCCAACCCACAGCCTTGATCTCATTCTAATGCACTTTGTATCAATGTATGAATTTTGTCTACATCCACCAGTTTCACTAACATGTGGGTTTCATGCGAGCAGAACCCTGTATGTCTTTTTGCTATAAAATTCCCAGTGCTATAAAGGTGCACACACACACAGGCACATGGAATATCTGCTGAATGAATGAATCATTTCTTCCTTTGTCTCCCCCAACCTGAAATTTAGAAGAAAGAAAATCAGACAATGGACTAAACCATTTAACTAGTTCCCATGACTTTTCCTCTCTAAAACTTATTATGGGAAACTATAAATATATATAAAGGTAGACCAAATAATGCTGAGTGTTGCATGCACTCAACAATTATCAACTCATAACTAATCTTTCTTTCACCTATCTTCTCAATCATCAGCTCCCTACTCTTATTATTTTGATGCCAATACCAGACACAATTAATTTCCTCCTCAAATATTTTTGATGTTTCTCTAAAACATAAGGGCTGGGTTTTTTTCTATATAGTTATAGTAACATCATCACCCGTAAAACACAACAATAATTCTATAACTTTGTTATTTAGTTTTCCTTCCTGATATGAATAGCATTTAGATGCCTAAATGGTGGCATCTGGTCACCAGTGACTCTGCATGATCACAGACTGACTATTCTTACTGTTGCTTCTGATTCCAGCCCCAAGTTACTTGTAATCAACACTCTACGGAGCACAACACTTGTATATAATCAATACATACTATAATGTGCATTCTTGACCTCACTGAGAAAAGAATACCCCAAGAAGGTTTGCTGGTGCTTTTGCTAGAAAGATGTTGCTGACCAATTAAGACCCACAGTGACCAATCAGAGCCTTAAAATATCACTCTTAGCCATGCAGAATGCAATGTTTGTGGATAGAGAAACAAGGCAATAAAAAAGCATGGTTGGGTCCCCAGGATAACAAGAAAATTTGGAATTCTCAAATGACATTCCTAAAAAAATGGCTTTGAGTTTCAAAACAAAATTAGTAGGTAAAAGGATTTCTGGGGCTTCTGAATGCAAGCCAGCAGAACTCTGAGAAGCTTCAGCTGGGGATGTTACATTAAAGTACCTTAGCTCTTTGTGAGTTGTAAAGCTCTCTTTAGGCTCTGGATAGATGTTCATCCACCACAGAAACAATCACTGAATTCAGGAGCTTCCTAGCACGGCTTATTAATATGACTTCAACCACACACCTTACCTGTGCCCTGAAAGCACCTTCATCAAGGGGTGGTGGAGGAGGGAAGTTTCCAGGGCTGGATGGAAGAGCACCAGGATCATCTAAAGGCGGAGGCGGGGGTGGAAAAAAGTCACCTACAGAAAGGAAATGCAGACATGAAGTGAATACAGATGCAATTGTGGAGCGCTCTTGAAAAACATACATTTGCTGCCATTTTTCCGCTTTGTAATTGGCTTTGACATATAACTTTTTGTCTCTTAGAGCAACTATCCTCTATTATAGCTCTTTTCAGTTTCATCAGTAGCCTTAATTTTGAGAGAATGAGGACCAGATCTGATACTTAGAAGAAACATAAAAGCTAGTCTAGAGGGGGCAGGTATGTTCAGCCAGAACAGAGAACGTGCTTGGGGTGGGGGATGGCTGAGGTGTGTAAGACTTGGTACTTACCCTCAGTAAAGTTTCAGTCAAGTAGAGGAAGAAAAAAATGTGTACACAAATAAAGATAATACAAGATAAAATATATTAAGATGAGAAACAAAGTCTTCTGGAAGCTAAGATAAAGGAAAGTTTATCCCCAGGTGGAGGGAGCAAGGAAGGCTTTACCAGAGCATTACAAGGGCCCCTGAACATTATGATACAGACACCAAGTCGGCTTGGCAGAAAGACAGCGGAACAAAGGCCTCGGTTAAAACATCCAGGGCCTAGAGAATAAGGAGCAAGTTATTAAGATAGCATAAATATGGGAATGTAAAAGAATACTAGTACGTAATAAAAATAGGTGCAGTGACAAAAAAAAAAAAACTTCTAAGTGTGTTGCATGTCTAGTAAGTAGTTTGAATTTTATCATGCATGCGGTGGGGATCCAACAAGCATTTCTGAGAAGAAAAAACCTGGTTGCAATATGATTTACTAAAGACTAATCTAAAAGTACATGCAGGGCCGATCAGGAGCAACTGAAATAAGTAACATCATTGAAATCTATATACAATCCAGGCAGGATGTTATGAGGGGTCAGCACATCGAGAAACCTCAACATCACCGACCGACCAGCACAGCATACCAACGTTATGTTGTAGTAAGAGAACACCTAATCTCTAAGATCTGAGGTGTACATATAAATCCAAGAGCTCTATAGTTTCACGCCATGTAATTTTTTTAAATACTTCACAAGAAATCCTATTAGGAAAAGGAAACTTCCATTTAAAAAAAATTCTCTGTTTGCCTTTTTCCTTCAAAAAATAATATTTTAATAATAATAAACAATATTCATAGATAAGTAGCTTTTCTTTGCATTTCAGATGCTCAACACTTAACTGGTAAGGCAGCGGGTTCTGCCACTCAATGAGTTGCTCTCGGACAGTACCAAAATATCATGATTTAAGCTGTCAATAAAAAAGACTCTAAATGGCACAGTGGAAGGATGGTGGCTTGGATTCATTATTCTGATACACCTTGGAGATGGTTCATGTGGGCCCTATTTGTCCTATAAATAACAGTCTTAGAATTAGAAGAGTAGTTGTCCAATCTAGCTCCCCACTATATTGCGACTATGAAGCCGTCAAACACACTATATTTAGAGTACTGTACTTTGTGGACTCTCACTATGCACCAATCACTGCTAAGATTTTCAAAGGCTACCTCTTAGTCCTCCAACCCTCTGTGCTGATGGTTCTCAAACTTTAGAGGTCATCAGGATCTCAGAAAGGTCTGGTTAAACACAGATGGCTCTGTCCCACCCAGAGTTCCTGATTCAGTAGGTCTAGAGTAGGGTCCGAGAATGTGCATTTCTAATAAACGCCCAGGGGATGCTGATCCTATTGGTCCTGGGACCACACTTTGAGAACCACTGTTATTTAAGCAAAGTATTATATTATTCCTATTTTAAACCCCATAGGATTAGAAAGGTTAAATGACTTATGTCATATAGAAACATTTCTGTTTCTCTCACCTTTCTGGATGTGCACATCTGGAGACATGCTTTATCCATATCCTTATTGGGGTTATAAGTCTCATAAACCTTCAGTAACTCTACCCAGTAGTTCTAAAAACTGGCTACTTACTAGAATCACCAAGAAAGCTTATCTAAAAATACCGATGCCCAAATTCCGTCTCATGTCAAACCAATCAGTATCTTGGGGATGGGGGGAAGGGAGCGGGGAGGAGGGGTCAGGTGCCACTACTCCTTTAAAACCCAAATGAGTCTAATGTGCAGTCAGAATTGAGAAACTATATTGGCCTTCCTTCGGTCAAACATTGCACTAAAAAAATATTTAACACCTGTTAAATAAAAAGAATTGTCACCAAGTTGTTTTCTGCCTTGAAAAGTCAGAACGTATGAGAAGAATGCTCACAATGAGATCTTAAGTCATCAGCAAATGAGGTCTAGGTTGATGGAGACTGGTCCTACCAAATTCTAGTGCACAGCCTAATTTGCTGGTTCAAATGTTCTATCCGGACCTATGCCTTCTTCATACCTAATTTAAAAGAAGACTTCTAAGCACCTTCTTATACTTTACCACATTTTATTATGTCACAGAGAACTGCTGGAACATTAAACAGAATCAGAACTGAACGGAATCTTGGAGATCATATTATAAAGGTAGAAACAGGGGCCCATGAAAGCCACATGAACAGTCCAAATTCTCAGCAAATTATTCTTAGAATAAAAAGTACAACCTTTTGTCTCTGCAGTCCCTTCCAACTAGTCAGTCCCTGAAAAACGTGGGTTTGAACTCCGCAGGTCGACTGACACACAGATTTTGTACAGCACAGTCCTGTAAATGTATTTTCTCTTTTTTTTTTTTTTTAAGTTTTTATTTATTTATCTGAGAGAGAGAATGGGAGACAGAGAGCATGAGAGGGAGGAGGATCAGAGGGAGAAGCAGACTCCCCACTGAGCAGGGAGCCCGATGCGGGACTCAATCCCGGGACTCCAGGATCATGACCTGAGCCGAAGGCAGTCGCTTAACCAACTGAGCCACCCAGGTGCCCATGTATTTTCTCTTCCTTATGATTTTCTTAACATTTTCTCTTCCCTAGCTTACTTACTTGTAAGAATACGGTATATGACATATATAACATAAAAAACATGTGCAACGGACTGTTTGTGTTATCAGCGAGGCTTCCGAAGGATCAACAGTAGCTATTAGTAGTAAATGTTTTGGAGAGCCAGAAGACATGAGGATTGTCAACTGCATCGGGTCAGTGCCCCTAACCCCCCCCGCATCAGTCAAGGGTCAACTGTATATCCTTCCTGACTATATTTCTAACACGAAAATTGAATATATATAATGAGGCACAGGTTGGCAACAATCCTAGGAGGGTGAAAAGGAACAGAAAAGGAAGAAGGAATGTATTTTTAAAAGAAATAACTTGAAAACAACAAAAATCTAGACTGCTTCTTCTAGGCGAAGAAGAGATTAAGATTTTTAAAAGCCCTAGTAATAAGCTCATAATAATTATCACATAATTTTCAGTTTTCCAAGCTTGACCATCATAGGCCTCTTCCTTCATTCTTTGGGGTGGAGCTCACATTTTAAAACGGTGTGGAGGAACAGGCAAATGCCTAAGCAACAGACACACCCATGATAAAGGATAGAAAATGGGTCCTTTGGAGGGAAACATAACTAGTTGAGATAGTTGGAATGAAAAGCTCTTCATAATTATCTTAAATCAGACTAAGAACTATTTCGAGAACTCTTGATTTACGGTTCACCAGTTTAACAGGCCATTAAGCAAAGGAAAATGCTTCTAAGTTACAGGAAAAGTCTGCTTAAGAGAGAAGGCAAATTTCCATGTTTAAGGAAGATGGCAAAATGGAAAGAACAAAACAACAAAGTGTGTGTGTGTGTGTGTGTGTGTGTGTCTGTGTGTCTGTGTGTGTGCCTGTGTTGGGGGGGGATTCTTTCCGTTCTAGCAGATTTTTTCAAACAATGAGAGAACATCTGGCTCAGAAGCTCAGGTGGTGACCCTCCTAGAGAAACACATCTGCACGGAATCAGCTGCAGTACCTTGCAACTAGCAATGCTAAGCTGTAGACCTTCCCATTAGTTCATGGCCTGTCCTCCTCTCTGCGTGCCAGGGAAATCCAGATGGAATTTTCAGACCCCATGAATTACAGGGGCATGGAATAAAATCAAGCAAGCAAGCCAAAAAAGAACACACCATCAGGCAACTGGAACAATGCAGGGATACATAAAATCTAAGATGCAAACATTTAGTTTTAGAAGAAGGGTATGGTGCCGGGGTGGCTCAGTCGGTTAAGCGGCTGCCTTCAGCTCAGGTCATGATCCCAGGGTCCTGGGATCGAGCCCCGCATCAGGCTCCCTGCTCAGTGGGGAGCCTGCTTCTCCCTCTCCCTGCCGCTCCCCCAGCTTGTGCTCTCTCCCTCTCTGTGTCAAATGGATAAATAAAATCTTAAAAAAAAAAAAAAAAAAAAAAGAGGGTAGTCACAGCCACATGCCTACAAACCTGGCTTCCTCCTTACCTTTTTACTCACCATCCAAAGCCTACCCACAGACAAAATACATTTATCCCTCACTTGCCAGGTAAAGAGTTGACTCAAGTTACACAGCTAATGAAATATGGAGCTAGAAAGGGATCCTCACTCTGCATTGGAGAGAAGCTAGGAAGTATCTCACTTAATTTGCTCCATATGATCCCAAAGAATTCATCTAATATTCCAAAGATTTTTGCTTTGTGCCGGAAATAGCACCATGGGGCAGCTAAAGGGTGAATCGTGCAAAAGTATATATCCCTAACTCTCAAAGAGCACTTTATGCCAACTTACTGCCACAAAATAGCTTGTAATGTATAGCATTTACCTGAGAAGCAACTGAGGCAAATCTGCCAAGAACCCAAGTATGCATCCTTTCTCCAGCTACCCTTCCTAGTCTAGGGGTTAGAAGGCAGTAGCACGAAGAAGCAGATATGGCTACATGCTGGGGGCTGAGTTATCAGGCACTGTAGGTGCCCTAGTAACATGGTTTGGGCATCTATGAAAGGCATCTACCCACCTGAATGCAGAGCTCACTTCTCCCTTCATCAAATCAAGGCTCCCATAGAGGGAAAAAAATTACTAGTTACATGTGCTGGTAGTGAAAAAACACAAGGGAATAATTAAACGCAGATCATCAGTGAAGTCAGAATTAATTTACTATAGTTAAAAAAAAAACAAAACAAAACAGAAAAAGCATCATTCTTTTCCTTCTTCAAGCATCCATGTACACCTGCACGCATACACGGGGATTCACATAGCAGCCCCTTGTGTGCCTCATAGCACACAAGGGTCTATCACAGCATCTCCAATACCTGGTTGCACTTGGGTGTTTATGGTCATTCTCTCCTACTTAGACCGGAAGCTCCTAACAAGGACAGCCCACGTACAATTTATCTTTCTAGCTCCACATCCTGCCATGAGATTTGGGCCATGGCATGCTCTCAGTAAATAGATTAGCTGAATAACTGACATACACAGAAAGCCATTTAATCACTCAACTGATGTTTTTAAAAAAATGGCCTGATGCCTTACATGTTGTTCAAACGTCAATGTTCAAATGGCCAAAGGTATCTAGCTAGAATGCAGACTTGGACTCAGCAGGCGTGGGGTGAGGCCTGAGGCTCTGCATGTCTAACATGCTTGCCAGGTAATGAGGCTGTAGATCCACGCTCACCACAGAGAGGAGCATGGCTTTGGCAGCTGTTGGTTCTCCCACTTTCTTATGTGGATGCTTTTTGGTTGTTTAAGGAAATAAACATTAAGGTATATATAAAGAAGATCACTTACAGCCTTTTCAAATTAAGTATTTAAATTATGAGTGCACAATAGATTAGATTGGAACACACACACACACACACACACGTGAAAAAAATGTAATTACAGTGGCCAAATCATAAGCAATTACAGTGACCAAATCATAGGCTTCCAGTAAAAGCAGTTATCCATTTCTGTTTATAGTAAAAAATAGAGAACAGAAATATGTTCAAAAGAAAATAATACAAAATCCCAAGCCTAGAACCTGAAACACAAACCCCAGCTCCACCCTTTACTTCAGAAAAGGCAATACTACCATCTCAGGTTTGGCCTCCCTCACCTATGAAATGAGGATGGCCATATCCACTTCCCCGTGTCACTCTGCAGATCAAAGCAGTTAAAACAGTGACTTTGAACCTTTTTTGACCCCAACCCAGAGTAAAGAAATAACCTTTTATATCATGATGCAATACGACTACTTGGGACGTATCTAAGCACACGTATATCTGAAACAAGGTTTTCATGAAACCATACTTAACTACATGTAATGCTCACTGCAATTTCTGTTAGATTTATTTATTTAAAAAGTGTTGGTTACTCCATGGAATAACCACCACCAAAGTGATTGTGATGGACCTCACCTCCCAGCTGAAACATCACTAAGCGAATGTGCATGTGACTTGTACAATGTCTACATAACCGGTGACAGTCCTTGTTGCTTTCCACATAGGCACAAGAGGACAACTCAGTCTAAAGCTGCCTACTCAAGAGACCAAGTCTGAGAAGGCAAAGCTCTCGCAATAGGTTGAGTAGGGGGTGCCTGGGGGGCTCAGTTGGTTAAGCGACTGCCTTCAGCTCAGGTCATGATCCTGGAGTCCCGGGATCGAGTCCTGCATCAGGCTCCCTGCTCAGCAGGGAGTGTGCTTCTCCCTCTGACCCTCCTCCCTCTCATGCTCTCTCTCTATCATTCTCTCTCTCTCTCAGTAAGTAAAAATCTTTAAAAAAAAAAATAGGTTGAGTAGATGGAGTGGAAGACAAAGCCAAGGTGACAGGAGTGGCAAACCCTTATAGTGTTCTCCTCAGAGATGAGAGGCAATTTATTACAAAACAAAGCAACTAAAGACCCTTTACAATTTCACCCTCAACTCCATCTTCACTTTATATGAAACACACTTGCCACCAAGGAAACTATGCCAGAAAGCACACTGAGTGAAATTTTTTAAAAATGAAGCATTCACAGGGCGCCTCCTGGCTAGCTCCGTCCATAGAGCTACGACTCCTGATCTCGGGGTTGTGAGTCTGAGTTCCACATTGGGTGCAGAGTTTACTTAAAAAAATGAGGCGTTCACGGTTTAGAACAGCATGCATAATGGTATCATTTGCATGAAAACATATATGTCTGTATTGTCATGGATTATCTTTTAAATGAATTCCTAAGAAATTGTTAACAGCAAGTTGCCTCTATGAAGAAGTTGAATTTTGTCACTAGGGACAAGAGCGGAAAAGAAGCTTACTCTTCATTACACAAAATTTTAACCTGCCGTTATTTTACCCATTTATAATATTTTTAAATTCCAGTAGAGTTAACATACAGTGTTATATAAGTTTCAGGTGTATAATACAGTGATTCAGCAATTATATACATTACTCAGTACTCTTACTCCCCATCACCTGTTTCACCCACTCTTCACCACCACCTCCTCTCTGGTAACCATCAGTTTGTTCTCTATCATTAAAAGTCGGCTTCTTGGTCTGTCTCTTTTTTCCTTTGTTCATTGACTTTATTTCTTAAATTCCTCATATGAGTGAAATTACATGCTATTTTTTTAATTTTTTTAAAAATTTTATTATGTTAGTCACCATACAACACATCATTAGTTTTTGATGTGGTGATCCATGATCCATTGTTTTCGTATAACCCCCAGTGTTCCATGCAGTACGTGCCCTCCTTAATACCCATCACCGGGCTAACCCATCCCCCCTCCCCGCTCCCCTCTAAAACCCTGTTTGTTTCTCAGAGTCCATAGTCTCTCATGGTTCATCTCTCCCTCCGATTTCCGTCCCCCTTCATTTTTCTCTTCCTTCTCCTAATGTCCTCCATGCTATTCCTTAAGTTCCACAAATAAGTGAAACCATATGATAATTGACTTTCTCTGCTTTACTTATTTCACTTAGCATAATCTCCTCCAGTCCCATCCATGTTGATGTAAAAGTTGGGTATTCATCCTTTCTGATGGCTGAGTAATATTCCATTGTATATATGGACCACATCTTCTTTATCCATTCATCTGTTGAAGAGCATCTCGACTCTTTCCACAGTTTGGCTATTGTGGACATTGCTGCTATGGACATTGGGGTACATATGGCCCTTCTTTTCACTACATCTGTGTCTTTGGGGTAAATACCCAGTAGTGCAATTGCTGGGTCATAGGGTAGCTCTAGTTTTAAATTTTTGAGGAACCTCCACACTGTTTTCCAAAGTGGCTGTACCAACTTGCATTCCCACCAACAGTGTAAGAGGGTTCCCCTTTCTCCACAACCTCTCCAACATTTGTTGTTTCTTTCCCTGTCCATTTTGGCCATTCTAACTGGTGTAAGGTGGTATCTCAACGTGGTTTTGATTTGGATTTCCCTGATGGCTAATGATGATGAACATTTTTTCATGTGTCTGTTAGCCATTTGTATGTCTTCTTCGGAGAAGTGTCTTTTCATATCGTCTGCCCATTTTTTGACTTAATTATTTGTTTTTTGGGTGTTGAGTTTAAGAAGTTCTTTATAGATCTTGGATACCAGCCCTTTATCTGTAGTGTCATTTGCAAATATCTTCTCTCATTCTGTGGGTTGCCTCTTTGTTTTGTTGACTGTTTCCTTTGCTGTGCAGAAGCTTTTTATCTTGATGAAGTCCCAAAACTTCATTTTTGCTTTTGTTTCACTAGCCTTTGGAGATGTATCTTGAAAGAAGTTGCTGTGGCCGATGTCAAAGAGGTTACTGCCTATGTTCTCCTCTAGGATTTTGATGGATTCCTGTCTCACACTGAGGTCTTTCATTCATTTTGAGTTTATCTTTGTGTATGATTAGAGAATGGTCAAGTTTCATTCTTCTGCATGTGGCTGTCCAATTTTCCCAGCACCGTTTACTGAAGAGACTGTCTTTTTTCCATTGCATGTTTTTTCCTGCTTTACCGAAGATTATTTAAACTCAATTTAATTAACATACATTGCATTATTATTTTCAGAGGTAAACTTTAGAGATTCATCAGTTGTACACAACATGCAGTGCTCATTATATCAAGTGCACCCCTTAATGCTTATCCCCCAGTTACCCCATCGCCCCACCTACCTCCCCTCCAGCTCATTTCCCATAGTTAAGAGCCTCTTATGGTTTGTCTCCCTCTCTGATTTTGTCTTATTTTATCATATGGGGAATTTAAGAAACAAAACAGATGAACATTGGGAAAGGGAAGGAAAAATATATGCTATTTTTAAAATAACATGTATACACAAAACCAAAGAGAAATTTTCAGTACCTAGAAATGTGTCATCTGCAAATATTGAGCTGAATAAGGTTTTAAAAACTGCCAGGAAACACTGGGATATGGCAGAGGTCAAGAAACCATTGAGGATAAGTCCCATTGAATGCAACACTTCTCAGGCTTCTCAACCTATTTACTACCCACTGGTCATAACTAAAAATATGAAAGGAATTACCCTTAGTCAACCAGTTATCTTCAGTAGAGAGGATAAAAATCCTGCTTATTCCTAGAGCCAAAGCCTATGCATTATCTCAGTGTGACCTCGGACCTCTGTCCCAGAGAGAGATTAAGTCCTCGTGGAGTTATTAATAAAGCGGCTCCTGTACTCGTATTTTGCTCCTGTTCCTTGAGTGTGCAGCCCCTCTGAGAACTCTCTGGGAGAACTGATAATTATCAGGGCAACGCTGGGCATTCCCGGTTCCCTGTCCTCATCATACAAAGAGCAATACCACCAGCCCCGCTTAAGTGATGCATCTTCATCTGTATGTGAGGAGATATGTGACCTTAACAAGTGATTCCCAATTCCTTAGCTCTCACACTAGACACTTTTGGAGTTCAGGCTTTCATTATACATAATTATACATTAGAAAATTAACCTTTCTATTTTCCTTCCATTTTTATTTTCTGCTCCTTAACTAAAAACAGATTGTTGATTGTGATAGTACTTAATTTTCTAAACAATGTCATTTACATGGTAGGACTAAGATTAAAAATAATGAAACACAATATTGATGACAAAATAGGAAAATCTGCATTTTTCTGTGCTATTCATATATAGAGGAGTGTTAAGGGTAAAACTTTTCTCAAGAAAATTTGACAACAGGTATCAAGAGCTGTAAAATATTTATGCACTTTGATGCGGCAACACCACTTTTAATAAATTGTCCTACAAATGAAGTAACTGGAGAGTATATAGAAAAGCATGTTAAAGAATCTTCATCACAATGAAATATAATGGAAATAATCAGAATGTTCATCAATAAAGTATTGGTAAAAAAAAAATCAACTGTAATCAATCACACACTGGAAAATTGTATAGCCATCAAAATAATGATTTTCATCTAGATCTGACATCTATTTATTCACTGACTGAGGGCCTTTTCTGTGTCAGGCATTATTCTAGACATGAGGGGGGGAAATCAAACAATAAGAACAAAAAAAAAGTCCTGCACTCATGGAATTTGTATTCTATCAGAAGGAGAAGAATACTTAAAAATAAATTAAATAAAACATAGTATCAAATGGTGATTAGCACCATAGAAATACAGAGCAAAGAAATCAAGGGAGTGCTAGGGTGGGGGTGGTATGCCACAATTTGTAAGAGAAAGGTTGGGAAATGCCTCACCAATGTGGTATTTGAACAAAGACTTAAATCTAGTGAGGGAGTGAGTCATGGAGTATCTGGGAGAAGAACATGAAGAACTTTCTGACATATCATGTGAGGAAAATAGTGGCCTACTGTATAGTGTTTATCACATGGTCCTCTTTTTGTAGAAACCTGTATGTTAACAATGGTTGTCTAGAGCTTATGGGATGAGCTGTGTTTTTTTTTTTTTTCTTTTTAATCCTTCTCCTTTTGGTTCAACTGTTACACAATAAATGTGAATTACAGACATGCATTTTTTAAAAATCAAAGGAAGACGCTGTGAAATGAATCGCAGAATCTACTCAAACCCAGTGTTTAATTTTAATGTGCCACTATATTTACCCAAGCCCAAATGTAATGTTTCCGTCATCTTTCTAAATAACTTTAGCTTGAAATGTTCATTGTGATTCTCAAATTAAAAGCAAGAAGAATTATTTATCCTAAAGTGGATAAAGTCTCCCTGATTTTCAAATGGACAGTTTCACTCTAAAATTCGCTAATACAGAATCCCCAGGTCTTCACTGAATTCAACAGTCCTTGTGCTTCACCACAAATAAATTGTTTGTATGAAGGTGAAACACCTGAGTGCATCACATCTAAACATACTGCATTCCTCTATTATACTGTGGTTTCCATTTGTTGAAAACAAATTCAATTTCTTAGTCAAAAGCACTGAATGATTTTTAAGTAATATGAAATTGGGAGGACGGTCTGGTTCTGCAAATGGACTAGAACCAGAACTAACATTTTTAATCCACCAACTGTCATCTGTCTTACAAAACATGCTAATTGCTACCCAAACAACAAACCACCCTATATATTTTGACTTCCAAAGATGGGCACTCAAAATGAATAGGGCAATGACTTAAGTATGCCTAAGCATCAATCTTCCATCAGCTATTGAGATATCTTCGGCCCCAATACCAAAAAGTGAAATTCTCTCAAAATTGAAATAAAAATTAAAATTCATGTTGTGGACAGAGAATGAGGCAACAGTCCAGGGGAACAACAACAACAACAAGAACAACAAAAATCTTCATTTACCACTGAAAAAGGAAGGTGGAAAACAAATAGTGTGCTGAAAGACAATTCCAAAAAATACCCCATTCCTTTGGAGATAGGACATCACCCTGTGGTAGTCACTGAGGCCAAAAGCCTACCTTCCCCCCAAAGATGGTGTGAAGCTTAAGGGGGTGAGTTTTCACAATAAAAACACTTGAAATATCTCAGCTAACTTATTCAATCACTGCTGTATATGGATAGAGTAAACCATCCCCACTTTGAAGACAACATACCTCTCTTTCCTGCTTTAGCTCTATTAGAGCATGTATTCTGGTCTTTGTTAGTTTAATTACATATCTACTGGTTTCTCCTACTAGACTAAAAGTTCCTTGAAGACAGACTCTGTTTTGCTAATCTCTATAGAGAGCATATATAACATACAGGAGATAATAAATGGTAGTAATATTGTTTTTATAAATTATCATTATTATAAATCGGTATTATATTAAACTGAATTGAACGCTGAAAGAATGAACACATGTATTTTTACCCTGTACAACTTTACCCTTTTCCAATTATTGATATAAGGTCAATACAGTACAGTACTGATGGGTCATAGGTCCTACAAGGTGCTAATAGCTGGACAGCTAATAACAACAGTCTTAAAATAGCCACTGAGTTTTGCTGTTGTTGGCAGTGGTGGTGTTTCTACACATTACCTTACTCAGAGCATGTCCTGATACAGGCAATGAGTCCACATTCCTTAGTCATCTGATTATGGCGGCATCCCAGCCTCCAGAAACACGGCATCGTATGTATTGTACTTGCTCTTTCTTCCACAATAAAATATCTGTAGATAGGTCTTAACAGTACCTATATCCCACAAAGTATCTAGAAACTTCTTGAAAAATCCTCCAGGAATTTTGAAGAGTCAGAACTCTTCCCATAAACAAGAAATGGGAATGGAGGAGGAACAGGGAAATGAAGGAAGATGAGGGAGAGATGTAACATGGGCGAAATCTCAAAAGGTCAGTTCTTAAGGTGTTGAAACAGATCTGACTTTTAACTGAGGGCATACATCAGAATCTCATGGGGCACTTCCTTCTCTACTACTTGCAGCCAGGCCCTACTCTAGAATTCTTCAACCAGAATCTTTGGGGTTGGGAAGCCTGGGTGGCTCAGTCGGTTAAGTGTCTGCCTTTGGCTCAGGTCATGATCCCGGGGTCCTGGAATTGAGTTCTGCATCATAGGACCCCTTGCTCAGCAGGCTCCCTGCTTCTCCCTCTGCCTGCTGCTCCCCCTGCTTGTGCTCTCTCTCTCTCTCTCTCTGACAAATAAGTAAATAAAATCTTAAAAAAAAAAAAAATCTTTGGGGTTAGGATTGAGATATAAGCATCTTGATAAGCTCCCTGGCTGATTCTGATGTGTAGCCCTATTTAACAGTCATTGACTTCCATGAAAAACAGACTGAGGAACCAGCCTAAGTTAAAGAAGACTAAGGAGAAAAGACAACCAAATGTAGCTTGTGATTCTGGATAGGATCCTAGACCAGAAAACGGAAATTAGTAGGACAATTAATGAAATCTGAATAAGTCAACATCTTAGGAAGAAAAAAAAAGTCAACATATTAGATAGTAGTATTGTATCAGTGTATTAATTATCTGGTTTGCATACTTGTACTGTGATTGTGTAAGACGTCAACAATTGGGGAAACTGGAAAGACTAAGCAAAAACCCTTCATACTATTTTTCAGTGTTTGTGTACAGTCTGAAATTATTTCAGAATGAAAAGTCAAAACTTATTTTTAAATTTTAGGGGGGAAAAAAAGTGACTTCCCTAGTCCATAACTTTATCTTATAGATGGAGGAATTTTGGACCAGTGTAGTAAAGAGAAACAGCCAAGTGGTGTAGAACCATACCAAAAAATCCACTGCAACCCCAAATCTCCTAACTTCCAGCTAAGGATACATTTCCAACAGTACATGACAGATTTGGTGTGAGACTCTGAGACCAGTTGGGAATAAGAAGGAAATCTGTTCTGTCCCTACAACTTCAGAAGGCTATGATGAAGAGAAGGGGTTCTTGCTATTTAGGAGACCTGGAATAAATAGATCAGGAACATGTATAATATCTTCAACTAAATTCAGGCTGACTGCAGCCTGGGTAGGCCAGTAATCCTAGCTCAATGATCAGCAGCAGTGAAATCCCATAAAGCTTCCTTGTCCCCACCGTGGAACCCATTCCCCTGCTTCAGGAGACTCCTTGAGGATGAGAATGGCTACATGGCACCAGGGGCTTTCTATGATTTCTCCAGTCTTCATCTTTTCTGCATAAACGACTTCAAATTCTTCTCACTGAGAAATTCTTGTTACTATTTATATAAAATGATGCCAACCATTACTCACTCTCCTTCAACCCTGCCATTTCATCTAGACTGAGGCTTAGCAAATGCATAAATCCTTTAAAAATAATCAAATAGAGACACTCATTTCATTTCAAGGTGGTTGTTTTTTGGCATGATTTTTTTTTTTTTTTCAAAGGAGTACTAGAGCTGACAGGTACTTGCTCTAAAAATTTACTGCACCATCTGCTAACTGAAATATTGCTTTCACGGATTTATATTGTATTAAAAGGTCACTGGCTGTTTAAGACTTAAACAGTTTTAATCATTCTAAAAGTCTCTTAACAGTAAGAAAAGGAAGCTCAGAACAAACAGCAGCAGGGACTCTAATTAAAAGGGCCAATTCATCTAATTTTATTTGGGGTTAATTATTCAGGATTCACTCTTTGATGTGTAAGGAATAGCAATTAGTAATTTTAGTGATTTGAGAATCATTGGAGGTGTAATCAGTTAAAATGAGTGAGTGTTTACAACACAAGATGGTGAATTACTCTCTCAGCTGGAGAACAGGAACATTAGGCTCCAAGAGATCAAGGCTAAGGATTTCAGACCCTAGTAATAACAGTCACTTCAAAATAAAACACATGTCAACAGCATCTAGCATTCTGTTTGTTCTTAGCTACAGCAAGGCACAGAAGCTTCGCAAATTACCTTTAACCACATCTCCATCTTTGCCACTGTCCCCAACCACTTCCTTCTATTTGGCTCTTGCCACCATGGTAACCATAAATGCATTATATTGAAAAAAGCAATTCTAAATGAATAGACCAGTTATAAGCAACATAAGACCCAGAATAATCATGGCACCCACTTATTCCATGTCTGCATCTCTGACCTCCACCAGAATCTCCAGTTCAGGGCTCAACACTGAAAGCAGATACCCTAACTCACAGACCCGCTTACCTTCCCTTATGCCCTCTACTTTTCTATTTATTTCATTACAGCATGTGATTCTCCCAATCATACAGGTTGGGAGAAAGCCCCTTTTCTCTATTTTTTGTCCCACCATCCTCACTAAATATAGCAAGCTATATTGAATTATACCAAATTGTTCAGGGCGCCTGGGTGGCTCAGTCGTTGAGCATCTGCCTTCGGCTCAGGTCATGATCACAGGGTCCTGGGATGGAGCCCCGCATCAGGCTCCCTGCTCCGCAGGAAGCCTGCTTCTTCCTCTCCCACTCCCCCTGCTTGTGTTCCCTCTCTTGCTGTGTCTCTCTCTATCAAATAAATAAAATCTTAAAAAAAAAAAAAAACAGAATTATACCAAATTGTTCAAATCCATTTACTACTCTCCACCTCTCCTGCCACCCAAATAATCAACACCTCGTTACCTCTTATGGAGGGTTAATAAACAACCTAAATGGTTTCCATTATTCCTTATTTAGTTCTTTCCAACTAATCTGAGATACTGTCACCAGATTGAAAACATCCATTGGTCCCCCAAAAGCCAAAACAATTTTGAAAAAGGACAAAGTTGGAGGATTCTCACGCTCTGATTTCAAAACTCACCATAAAGCATCCACAGTGTAGTGTTGGCCCAAAAGCAGACCTAAAAGACCAATGGAAATAGCAGAGAGAGCTTAGAAATAAGTCCTCACATAAATGGCCAATTGATTCTATGGCAGTTGCCCTGGAGTCTTAGAGAATGATGGTTTGGGAACATTATGGGTTTCCCAAGACTTGACAGGATCTCCTACTGAACAGGCAGAATCCTAAAACAGGATGGGCCCCCTGGGAGGAAATGGAGAGAAACTTGACAAGCGCGGTTCACTTTACACTCTCCTAGAATGCTCTGGTAAGTGTGCATTCCTTGAGATTACTGCTGCACACAGCAGCTCTGGAAGTTTTGTACTTTAGAATGCTAAAGCTCCTACACCACATACCCAGTAATCTGCCTGACTGCTTCTCCTTGCTTCCTTGACTCCAAGAATTTGCTCCTGCCTTGTCTCCATCAGGACTTCCCCCTCTAACATGTCTTCATAGCAGAAGCCAAGTTATTCTCGGAGGCCCAGGTCACCTGCCAACCCCACATAGCCTTCCTTGGTAGCCCCCTGACAAGGGCACCTTCCCACCTCTCACCCTCTGCAGCACTTCTAGGGCACTTCCACTGTGTGTCTGGTTGAGAATACAAGAGCCATTCACCTGACTTTAGCGTGTGCTCCTTGAGAGGCCCCGTCATGTATGATTTGGCCCTCTAGCCCTATAGCACCTCTTCCCATGCCTCATAGTTGAGATTGAAGAGTTAAGAAAATATTTGCCAAGTGGGTATATGCATGAATTCTTGACAACTACAAGTTGAATCCTAGCCAAATAAATTATTCTTTAAAGGAAGAACTTGAAAAAGGGAGTGGCTACCATTCTCAAAATATGTGTGTGGTGGGGGGAGGGGAGAGAAAGAAAAAGAGAGAGAGGGAGAGAGAGACTGAAAGAGAGGCATGGGGTGGCTGGGTGGCTCAGTCGTTAAGCGTCTGCCTTCGGCTCAGGTCATAATCCCAGGGTCCTGGGATCGAGCCCCGCATCGGGCTCCCTGCTCTGCGGGAAGCCTGCTTCTCCCTCTCCCACTCCCCCTGCTTGTGTTCCCTCTCTCGCTGTATCTCTCTCTGTCAAATAAATAAATAAAATCTTTAAAAAAAAAAAAAAGAAAGAAAGAAAGACGGAGAAGCACAAGAGAGAGAGATTGAAAGATTGAGAGAGAAACGCAACTGAACATCCCCATGGGGATATTTTCTATAAATGGAACATGCTCTTGACTGGAACAGTGACTCGGTTAGCTGACTTAGAAATATAAAAGAAATAGCACTGTGGTATTAAAATACATCCCTTACAGTCACACCTGAACTATTTACTAGCTGTGTGAACTTGGTCAAATCATGAAACTTCCGAGTCTCAATTTTGTTGGTCAGATGAGAACAACACTTGTCTTATATACTGCCCAGAGTTGTGCAGACCAGATAGATAAAATTAAAAATAGTTTAAAAATCATAATGTCCTACACAAATATAAATTACTTTTATCTTGATGTGATTCTCTATGCACCTTGACCATAAACCCTTTCTTCACCTTTAGAAACTCAAATAAAAAACATAATTATTAACTGAGTAGATAACAGTCTTAATATGGCTCTTCACATACAGGGGTTCCAAAGAAGGGGTAAAGGCAGAGAGAGAGAGAGACAAGAGCATGAGTAACTAAAACAATAGCAAAATGAAGTCCCAGCAGTCAAATAAATAAATATTGTGCTCTCCCCAGAATGTTTAGAAATCTTGGAAAGGAACCATGTAAGGAGCCTGGAGGTGGAACTATCTTGGCACATCAAGCGCTTCTGCAACTGATTAACCCGACATTTCCTTGGGTCTGGAACTATTACTAGGTCATTCTTTCTTTAATGGACAAACTGTTCCTGAACAATTTTTAAGGCACAAATAGCTATTGTGACAAATCGGTCAAAGAGGTCAGTTTTGTCCTCAAAACCCAGTGAAACAGCCAAGCCAAAACAACCACAGGAAGTCACACACAGAAGAACATCCCCAAATCCCAGTGTCCTCTGCTCAGTTCCAGATGGGCTCCTCCTTGCCCACTGTGATCTGTAAACCCACACCCCCACATCTACGGTGGGCAAGTCCCACATGAGTGGCAAACTTCAAAAGGCCTGCAAAGTCGATTGGATGCTTATCCTCCAGGAACTTTTGTTTTTTGAATGAGAAGGGAAAATTCAAAAAGTAATCTCTTAAAAAAAAATCAAGTTTTGTCTCTAGGGAGGCACTCCAAGAAAAACCCCATTCCTTGTACTTCATTCACTCTGCTTTCTTCACTGCCTCACATTAGGAAGCCATGTGATGGAAGACAGTCCCAAATGCAAAGCTTGGTGACGTGTTCTGGGCAGAAGTTCAGGCACCTTGTTATGTTAGCAGACCCGGTCTGGCTGCCCAAAGACATAATTTAGCTGAGTGAAAAACTCATTCCCTCCTCCCACTTCATCTGGCCAGCTGCCTCAGAAGGGTTATCATTCTGGAGGGCAATGCATGTATGGCTCCCTTTCATTTCTCCGACCGTACTTCCAGCTCTCTGAGTTTCAAGTTCAGTGAGCTCAGCCTTGGCATTCAAGGATCTCCTTATGTCTCATCCTTAAGAGCATTTGTCCCAGATCTGTTTGCCAAGGACATGGTGGCAGTTCCCTTCCTGGCACTTGAGTCTGCAATATTATGCAGCTTCTTATAAACAGACCCAACCCACCACTTGAGTTACTTCTCCAAGTCCTACTGGCACTTTCATGGCTTAACTGGCACCTAACGGTACAACTTTATAAACTCACAATATCATCAGATTAGATGGGAATTAGAATGGAATGAGGAGGGTCTGCCAGTCTACCGGTTAGCAAACAATAGCCAAATGGGCAGATCCAGCCCATTTCCTGGTTTTGTAAATAAAGTTTTATTGACACACAGCTACGGTCATTAATTTATTTATCATCTATGGCTGTTTTTGTATTCTGCTAGTAGACCCGAGTAATTGAGACAAAGACATTTTAGCCAGCAGAACCTAAAATATTTTCTATCCAGACTTACAGAAAAGTTTGCCAACCCTGATCTAGTCCTTAAACTCATTTTGCAGATGAGAAGATTGAGATTCAGTAAGGCTGAACAATGTTCCTAAGGAGTCAGTAAAATTTGCAAAGCACAGTAACTAAGGCAGTGCGGGGCAGATGGTTTATACACATTCAGTAAATACTAGTTCTCTCTAGTGTTTGACAGGAAATTTTATGTTTCTTAAATGTGGAACTGTGCTGATTTTTTCTTTTTTTTAGAACACTGTTGCCCTTGAGAAATTTATTTGTCTAGAGGGGAGAACAGACATATAAACAGAGAATTTCGACATACTATTGTATGTATTGGTTTTCTATTGTTTCTGCAACAGATTACCACATACAATTGTTTAAATAAGACAAATTTATTACTTCACAGTTCTAAAACTCAGAAGGCTGCCATGGGTAACACTGGGTTAAAATCAAGGTGACTCCAGGTTTGCATTCCTTGTTGGAGTCTCTAGTAGAATCCATGTCCTTGTCTTTCCGACTTCTAGAAAGTGCCCTCATTCCTTGACTTGTGACCTTCCCCCTCCATCTTCAAAGCCAGCAAAGGCTATTGAGTTCTTTCCCATGTTGCATCACTCCAAAGCCTCTTTTGTCTCCATGGTCCACTTGCAAGGCCCACCCAGATCCTTGGAAAATTTCCCCATCTTAAAGTGAGTTGATTAGAAGCCTTAATTCCATCTGCAACCTGGATTCCTCTTTGCCATATAACCCAATACATTCACAGGTTCCAGAGATTAGGAGGTGGACATCTTTGGGGGGCCATTATTGTGCTAACCCCAAGGTGCCATGAAGAAGGGAAGTGTGCACACAGTGCTGTAAACCTCAACAGACAATTCATCAGCACAGAGCCACCATGCAGACATGAGCAAAAGCTCTTTCATGGCACAGATTTTCTGGAATTTCCCATAATTTTCTGAAAATTTCATCATGTTTTAGTGTATTCTTAGATTTACATATATATTACTAAAAATAGTTCCACTGTATTTCATACACATTGTTCTTTTATTTTTGCAACTAGCATCTTGATGTCACATTTAAGAAAAGAGAAAACAAAACCCTATTAGATATTAGGTTCGAAATTTTGAGAAGCAAGTTTGAATGAGAATGCAACAAAACCAGCCACATACTCTCCCTGTGGGATCACTCTCCTCAGCCCCACTTTGTGGATAAGGAAACTCAGAAAGACCAGAAACCTGCCCACACAGACCACAGCTAAGGCCCAGAGAAAGTTCCTTCTGAACCTCATAAATGGAATGAGGGACATTCGTGCCGTGTTTCTGTGATGATCTATATGGCAATGCCCTTAAAGGGGGTGGGGAATGGATAAAATCTATTACTTTAAGAAAAATGTGTGTTATGATTTAGCAAAGAAGTGGAGATAGATACAGCATATACCTGAGATGACAGAAATGTTTCATTTCAAATATGTTTACCTCTTCAGACAAAAATATAACTAAGGCTAAAAGACATAAAAATAGAGCCTCTACTGTTCTTATGATATAGAAAGAAAAATTATGCTTCTTTAGGAAAAAACATGAAGAGTCTCACAGAAATATTAACAAAAGTGTATCAACAGAATGTAACTGCATTTATAGATCCTGAGACACAACAGAGAAACTACCTCATTTAAGGAGAAAGAAATCACATAGTTTGAGAATGTGTGAGTGCCATGTAACTCAAAATACTCAAGTAGAGGCAAGAAGACTACTTGGCATGAAGATTATAAAAGAGATGTGGGCTTTATAAATCCAAGGAACTTGGTAAATGGTCTCTAAAGGCCCTTCCAGCACTGATAGTTGATGATTCCATGACTCAAAATACAAGGGCCAGTTAATGGCAATGAGAGACTCAGGCTTCTCTTCAATGGTTATAGTCAGAAAATGTCCCCTGATGCCATGACTGGACAGTTATCTTAGCTACAAGTAGGTGCTTACCAAGAATAGGGCATTAAGATAATTCTCTAGGCAAGATTAGACAAAAAGCAACTTGTAATGTGGATAATACCTATGTCTGACCCTAACTCCGTGTCACTGCACCATTGAAAATGAAGCTATTTACATTCCGAGTTTCCTAATAAGCTATATTCTGCTCACCATCAGGCCATAATTCTCCAAAGGACAGATGGGTGCTGACCTAGTGGTGTGAAGGGGGACACCTAGGCTGTCAAGCCTGGCAAATCCTACCCATCCCCAGAGGAATCCATAAACTTTCTTCATGAAAACAGCATATTCCCTTTGACTTAATAGATACATAAAGATCTGGTAGAAAGGCTTCAAGACATGTGAGAACTTTCTGACCCGACCCTTGTTAACTGAGATGGAGGTGAGGCAACCATATTTCTTAAATTCAGGTGTACACATTTCTACCCTTTACAATAAAAAACAATAAAATACCAAATTACCAAGATGGAAAATTCCCACCGCAAACAACTAGAGCTACCCAGAAAAGAAAAGTAAGTCATCCAGTCACGGGAGCTAAATGCCCTCCTGTTAAGAGAAAATATATACACATTCCCACGCAGAACCCTTTCCTTGTGAAAAGAGCTCAAGATGCAGGAAATAGTTTGATAGAGACATTATATTACCTAGACAAAACTGAACTAGATTATCTGTTTGTTCATTAGATTATGGCTTTAGGCACATTGTTCTTTGCTAAGAGCTCTTGACAAGAGCCGACACACACATTCTTTGGAATGAAGGCTTTTGTGAGAGTATTTTATGGTACTTAGGCTCTTGAAAAGACTTGTGAATGCTGTCACACCAGAGGATTAAACCCAATCTTTGGGGCCACCACCTTAGGAGGGTGCAGTTCACTTCGCACAGCCTTAACTAGGACATGTGAGCTATCTTGCACACCACACCAAATGGTTCCAACTCACTCATTGTGGAATTTCTCATGCTAACCCCCACCCAGTCATCTTAGTCACAAACCACACACAGGATTCTAAGTACCAATGGATGAAAATGAAAGCAGAGTCCTCCAGAAATGGAATTCAACAAGGTTTCATTTCTACCTATCATTAAATGGGGAGATATGCTCTTGGTTTTATTTTTATTTAAATTTCAGTCAGGGGCATCCTTAAGACAATAAATTCCCAGAACATATCACACTCCATGTTCTGATTCCATACTTTCTTAACCAGATAAAAAATCATGGGGCATCCACTTGGGGTCTAGTTTGTTTTCCTTTGTTTGCTTTCATTAGTAAGGCTTTTTCTGCATTGAATTTGGGTTTGCAATTATACCAGTGTACGGAGTTCAAAGAGTCCCATTTTAAACTTCCTTAAAGGAAGGACTCCCAATGGCAGGCAGTTCATCCCAAACCAACAGAGGTATAAACATAAGAAGACTCACATTTCTAAAAACAGAAGGACTTCTGATAATTCACTCAAACACCCTCAGCCTTTGTTTCTCTGATATTTAAGGGGCTGGGCTGTGGAGTGCCTATTAATCCCTTCAGTTATAAAATAGGTATAATAAGTATCGATCCATTCTTACAGTCAATACTTTGTCTACCTTGCTACTCTATTGATTCATGTCTATGAAATCATTTGAAATCATGGTATCTCAATGTTTTATCAATCACCAATAATATTTTAAGGCAAGGGCTCTTTGCACTAAAACACACAGAAACCAACAAAGCACACTTCTATGCTTGCTCCTTTTCCCCAAGTCTTCCATTTGTTAAACTATGTAGACCAACGTTGTACAGTAGAACTTTCTGCAATTTTGAAAATGTTCTATATTGTGCCATGTGTGGCTACTGAGCACTTGAAATGTGGCCGCTGACTGAGGGACTATTTCTGTTTTATTTGAGTTTAATTAATTTAGATTCAAATTCAAATTCGTAGCTACTTAATCAGACTTGGCAGATTTACTCATATTATACTTAAAATGGTTCACCCACTCCCTATGCCCCACCCCCAAATTCTGCTACCAAAGCAAGAAATCTAACTTTTCTGTCTGATTCAAGGTGACATAAAATTAATTAATTAAACCTTATTAAACATTTTCCATTGAGAGCTAGAAAGAGGAACACACATTTATTTAAATTCATTAAAATTCTTTGGGAAGAAGCACTATGCCCTTCTTTCTCTCAAAACTGCAAATTCAATACTGTGTCAAGCACACTCACAAGGGAGAGACCGCACATGGGGACAGTTTTCTCAGCATGTGCTGGTATAATGCAAAGGAGAAAGCAACCTAGAGAAAAGTCCCAGAGGCCAGTGCTGGCTCCGCCACGGACTTGCTGTAATCCTGGGACAAATCACACACAAGCCAGTTCGCATGCTTCACGGATGCAAAAGTTTCTCAGGAAAGCCTAGCACAGATCAGGCAATGAACGAAAGCTGGTGAAAGCCTATTCTCCAGCTCACCAAAAGGTAGAAGGCCAAGATGATCGTGCAGCTAGAGAAGTTTCTACTCAGGTCCTATCATAGCCATGACTAGCTAGCATGCTGCCCAGGTCCTTGGAAACAGAGGAGAGCATTTAGTAAAAATAAGTTGACCAGAACTGGACTCATGCAGGTCCTCTGTCTTTTTAAAGATACTACACAGGTGGCTAAGAAAATCTCAAATGAAATTGGCAGAGGGGACATGTTTATACAAGAATAGACAGATAGTAATTGGACAAAAGAGGCATACGTACACACTAAATAGAAGAGAAAGCAAAATTACTGAGGAATGGTAAGATTAATCAATAACCATAACTGGAAAAACACACAAGCCATTTAAAAATTAATTTAGATACTTGCCTTAAACCAAAAGTTGGCCAGTTTGATTAAAAGCGGAATTTTTTTTAAGAGAATTGAAACCAGTCTGTGCCCGGTTCCAAATTACAACAAAATTGAAATAAAACACTTACATATAAAGCTCATAGTAATTGGCTAACCATGCGAACACAACAATATACAAATGATTTCTTTAAACCAATTTGATCAAATGGACGTACATGAGAGGCAGCAGAGTGTCCTGCTGAAGAGTATAGAGAGTAAACCACAAACATGCCACAAATTAGCTTCATTACATTGTATGTATCACTCAGTCTCTCTGTTTCTTAGTTTCCCTAGCTGAGAATTGAGAATATTAACACTGACAATAGTAACAACAGTTGTAATCATAACCATAATATATCTATCTTGAAAGTTAGTTTAAAAAAGAGATAACATGGGAGTGCCTGGGTGGCTCAGTAGGTTAAGTGTCGGCTTAGGTCATGATCTCAAGGTCCTGGGATTGAGCCCCGCATTGGGCTACCTGATCAGCAGAGAGTCTGCTTCTCCCTCTCTCTCTAACCCTCCTCCCCACTTGTGCGCTCTCTCCCTCTCTGTACCAAATAAATTTAAAAAAATAAATAAAAATAAAAACAAAAGAGATAACATGTAGAGAGAATTTAACACAGTGACTGACCCTATGTGCCAAATGTATAATTGGTTTACAAATGTGTGAAAAAAAGTTACTATTAATAATTCAAAAACAAAGAAAGAAAATAATGTTCTCATAAAGACAATATATTTTAAAAGAATTATCAGCATATGGTTAAATCGGCACTATCATGCATTACTAATGGAAGTATAATTTGGTAACTTTAGGATAAAATTTTGCTAAAATGAATCCAGAGCATTAAAAATGCATCATACCACTTATTCTAATAATCCCACATATGAAAATCAATCTGAAATACTGGGTGGAACAATAAAGGTAGAGAAAAGGGGCGGAGGGGAAGGGGATGCTACACATCCAAAGACTTTAATAAAACTGGAAACAGTGGAAAAAAAGAGCAAAAAAACTGAAAACCTAAATTTCCCATGTTAAAATACTGGTTGCATGGATATGACTGGGGCATCCTCTTGATCTCAAAACAAAGGATCCCAAAGAACAATCAATATATGTTACTTAGAGGAAAATAAGTATGTTTTTAATCTGATTCCAATGATAATAATCAGATATTAAAGTTCAGAGCTAGGTTTGGTGTGGAACATTAGGAAACTCCGTCTTTCCCCTGAGCCACATTAGATTAGCAAGGCACCATGGAAATGAAGTCCCGGAATTTTCTTTTCCGTGGTTTTTATTTTAAAATAGTCAAAGCATACTCAAGAGTGCCATTTTGGAAAATAAAGCTGATAAAAGAGGTTTCCTCGGGAAGTCAATGCTGAACAGGTAACACACTTGGAGCAATGGGAATGAGGAACCTGTGCAGACCTTTTAACCCCTTCCTCCTGTTAATGAATCATTCTGAGACTCACTAGGGTGGAGGCTTTTGTGAACACGTGCTGTGAAACCAAGCAATCAGTTGCACTTGTTAGTGAGCACGTGCAGGACAGCCTGGTAATGTTCCCTTCTGTATCCATTCTCCCTCCTTCCAGGCCTCGCTCCTTTTGTCCCGCTTCCCTGGGCCTGCTCCTTCCAATCCAGCAACATATGCTCTTGCCCTGGGCTCTGTTTTCTAGGTAATCTAGTCAAAGATGAGATGTCGTACTCTGCTTGGTACACCAAGACCCACTTCCTGGGGTAAGGGAGTAAGAGGAATCGCTGCAGTAAAGGATTAGGGTTTGCTCAACCTGGCTACTTTCAGTATCTTTACTTATACTTACAGTACTTTTAAAATTAAGACCACAACCTGGCTATAAATAGATAATTCTCAATATACTGTTAGGGCTTCCATGCAAAAGGATAGCTAATGTTTGGGGCACCTGGCTGGCCCAGTCAGTAGAGCATCCGACACTTGATCATGGGGTCATGAGTTACAGCCCGTGGCTGAGCGTAGAGATTACTGAAAAAAAAAATAAGGTAAAAAAAGAAAAAAAAAAAAAAAAAGGATGGCTAATGTTCATCTAGTTTATCTAAATAAATAATGACAACAAAATCAGACCAACCTGGTATCTCTCTCAACCAAATATGTCACTGAACATTCAAACCCTTATCAAATAACATTCCCACATGGTGTCCCCAAAGCTAAGACTACATACAGAACATAGAGAAACAGGCAAAACAAAAGACTTCATTTTCTAATCTCCTCCTCCATAAAAGAGTTGCCACTCCTATACTCATGCAAAAGCCACAAGATCAATAAATACCTTTCAAAAGAGGCCTCCTAACATGTTCTTCATCATTTAGAAATCTTGTAGACACACCTAATAAAGATTAAAATTTACAATAGCAATTAAATGATATGATATCTGGGCTTAGCTTCAAAATAGTCTTGGGTGAAGAAAAGAAATAGGTATATAGATGGAACAAGACTGACTTAACACAAATCAGTGCCAAAGCCGGATAACATATTTATGCAGGCAGGCCCGTAACAGCTTTCTCGTTACTTTTGTATACGTTTGAACTTTTCCATGCTGAAATGCTTGACAAATGAGAAGTATATATTTTTAAAAGTCATGACAGTAACCCCCACCATCCTAAGGTGAAAAAGGTAATGTGGCTTACCTGTGTTCATCTCATTTCTTAGGGTAATGCACTGCCCTCATCTTGTTTTATAAAATAAAAAAGACAACTCCTCAGGATCAAGAAAAAGCCCATCTTCAGGCCAGTTTCAGCCAGTATGTTTAATGTTTCATGTGGGTTGGAAGTGCCTTAAATCCCTGCTGAATCTTTTATACACATACACAACTTACCGAATATCTGAGTTCTCCTTCAATTATCTCTTCAGAAGCTTAAAAAGGCGCCTAGTGGATGCAAAACTAATAATACCACTTGGTTCATATTTACTGGAAACTGTTTGCACTGGAAATCCAACTTGTGAACGCCCGAGGTAACTGCACAATCACAATATTTGCATTTGCCTAAAGAAATGAACTAAAAATACAGTATCTACCGCTCCACAGAGCAGCTCCTAGTTTAATACCAGTGTGCTGCACATTACTATCAATAACACCGTTATCATCCGTATAGCACCAAGCCAATGACCTCAAATGGTAAGGAGAACACTCCCAGATTTGAATTCTCAAATCACCCCCCACTCCCCGACGAATGCAAGTGTTGAGAGCACCAGCCCCTCGACAATGGGATTCCAGACACAGGTGCAGTTCTGCGCTTAGACGCATCCTTCAAAGAGCTAGCATTTCACTCACAGTGCGGAAATTCTACCTAGGCAAATTTCAGCACTGTTAATGGCATTTACTCTCTTTAAAAAATCAGATGTAATTGGAATTAGATGGGCACCCAAATGTCTTGGTACTCCAGCCCATTTTTCTGTGTACGAGGAACTTTTGAAAATTACATAATATAACTGTACAACAAGATGGTGAGTGCAGAAGGGAAGGCTGTAGATAGAGTAGGAAAAGATCTTCATGCCACCAAGCTCTCACCCTACTGAAGCAGCTCCTCTCCTAGATTCCCAGGAATGGTATTGTCCAGACTCAACTCAAAGACGTCAGCAACTGCTGAAGAACCCTGCTCCATTTTTTAACAGGACCAAATTTTGGGGAAGAGTCCAGTACTCCAAATCAACCAGCCATGTGCATTCTGAATGTTTGCAGAGAAACCTGAATGCTTCTTTCTAATGGTTCTCAAATGATATTCTTCCAAATGTAAAATTCTGGGATTCTTGAGTCCATTTCTGCTTTGGGTACCAAAAGGGGTAGCCATTTCTAAAGAGTTAATGCAAATACGAACCGCCCCCCCTCCGACTTATTTTCTACAAGAAGTAACTCCAGCTCTGAACAGTTACTTCCTGCCTTTCCTGCAAGGATTCAGGAACTAAATGACTGCCCTGTCCTCTACATAAAAGGAATTCTAGACTATCATCATGCCACTCCATGCATGTTTCTTCCTTGGACTTAGCTCCTTTTCTCATAAATCAACAGGCATTTCCTAACAAACCAGCCCCATTTGCTTACCTGACTCCTTTGCTCGGTGTGCTCACATTCTTCTTAAACTCAAAAGCCAAGGTTGGCTCTGTCATTAGCAGCCAAAAGAAATGCAATACTTCTTAGAAATATCGTGGAATGATTCTATGCCTTCAAATAGATCAACACACACCAATCCCCATCCTGACTCCCATGCACTAAACTCAGCTAAGCATTAACCGACTATTGAAGTCCAGCACAAAGGGCAGCTCTTCCATTAAACCTTTGCTGACTTCTTCATTCAAACTATTTTGGTTTCACTGCATTCTCATAGTAGATATGTCCCTTAAAGCATTACCACTTTCTACCTTATAACTGTACCTATTCCTACTTACCTGTGAGCTCCCTGTTGATTGAAACTGTGATAAATTCATCTGCCTTCTATAGCAAATTTAGCAGATATTTTTTACTATGATCCAGAATAAGAAATGCATTTTACACTGAGATCCAACAAATACATAAGTACATGTGCACGTGGACACACACACACACACACACACACACACACACACACACACAGCAAGCATGCAAAACTCAAACAAGTTTTCCAAACAATACTTACTACATGTGTTTATTGTCATTGGTCATATCACAACCTCCTAATCTGATGCAGGACCTAATGTTGGTGGTGACCCACTTGGTAACCCTCTCTGTAGCACATGGTACAGGGTTTCTTATAGTGCCAATAAATGCTGAATGAATGAATGAACGAGCCAGCCAAAAAAAAACAGATTTACTTTTTCACAACCATATTAGGCAACTGTAGTTCTCTTTGCCCCCTTAATAAAAAGATCCTTGTAAAATTCTGGACAAAAGTAATATCCTCTTTACAGGTTGAGTACTGAGAGCTGGTTTTACCATATACAGAGCAGGTCACATTCATTTTTTTGTTCTAACAGATTCACCAACACTGGCCCTCTTCTTCTCCAGTCTGTATATAATGACAGAGTTTACTTCAGCCTCATTTTTAAATCAAGTATACAGATCTATTGTTTTCAACCATGGCCTATGTCTTACATAGAGCAGGTGAGTGATCAAATTCCACTGACTTAAATTTCATAAGTGATATCAATTATGTCACCAATCAAGAAAACCAAGGATTTGAGACCTTTTCCTCTCACTGTTTCGTTCATTCTAAACATTAACTGAGCTTTATTATCAGAAATGTAAAAACCTAGTCTTCAACTTCAAGAAAATCACATTTTCCTGAGTTGTGTACAGATTCCAGTTCACGTGAAGCACTGAAGAATCTTTTTCAAAATGGAAGGCCAAGAAGATCAGGTCAATACCTCCTTTCTCTTTCCGTGTCAGTGCTTATCATGGTAGCACTTTGCTAGTCTCCAAATGTTATTACTAATGATGGCGTTGAGATTTCATCAGGCTCTCAACTAAGAACGGAGTCTATATAAACTGCCCTGAAACCATGCAAGTTGATGAAGTAGCACCTATGTTACCCATTAAACTCTCTTCCACTCTGTCTGTCCCAAGAACCACGATTCTCTTCTTGCTCAGCTCTTGTAAAGACAAATGTAAAGACAGGGCATTAACAATTTGTGTCATCTCACTTGTATAAAGGATACTTCTCCAAATTCTCAGTACTAAGAGAAGTTGTGTTTCCATCAACATAAGTAGTTAGCTCATGCTTATGTATAATGCCTAAAACTGGAGTTGTTTTCGAAGAACACAAATACATTAGAGCTGAATTATTTCCAGGTAGGAAAGTGTTAGCAATTAGTTTATCTCCAATTACAAATTTCAAGTGTCCACAACAGAGGAACCTTTGAAAATCCTAAGGTTTCGAAACACGTCAAAGAGACCCATTGGTTTTCCGTTGAGAAAAGTTACTGAGAAATATTATAGCCAAGAATTGTCAAATATTATTAACTGAAAATGTCAGTGGCTTAAGGCTTCTATTTTGAGCTCCTGCTTATCCACAGTGTCACAGGGCAGTTAAAGAGCACAGGCCATGGAGCCAGACTGGGTCAGTATTCTGGCTGCCACATGCTGGCTGCATAACCCTGGACAAGTTACTCAACTTTTCCGTGCCTCACTTCCTCAGATGGGCAGTGGGGATCGTAAGATCACTTGCTTTAAATAATTTTATGATTATTAATTAAATAAATATATAGTATGTAAAACAGTATCTGGAATATACTAAACACTCAATAAAAGGCAGACATTATTCCAGTACCCTGCCCTCTACTGTACTGTATAAGGTAGAATTATATGAATGATATGAAATGGAAAGAATGTGGTTCGGTGGCACAAACATGGCATTTTTAGTTAAAACATTACTTAGAACCTCCACAGTTCCACCTGCTGCATTTTTGAGTTGGAGTTACTGAGACTGAGTCCAGTCTCCTCATCTGTAGAATGCTAAGAAATAGAAGTCCCCATATGTAACAAACTCAGAGGAAATCAAAATAACTTTCAGCTAAGGAAACAGAGGAGCCTTCACAGAGAAGGTACTATTTTGATAAAGACTGTAGAACAGATATGTGGAAGTAGAAACACTGAAAAGTGTATTCTAGACAGAGAGAACCATTTGGGTGAAGACACAGGAAGGAAAACATGGTATGTTTTCAGACATGGCCAGGGCAAAGGGCATAATGGGAAGCCACTGCTGCTGAGGCTAAACAAGCAAATTCAATCAGCAAGGGATCACAGATTCCTGGCTGGACTGGAACTTACTCCCACAGGGACTGTGGCTACTGTAAAGGTTGCAATAGGCCATTAATGGGATCAGGTCGATATTGTAGAAGAAACGGAGTACAAGGTGCAGAATGAATGGATGCCCAGGACCTGGAGATAAGGAGTTCCAGAGATCATTAAGGGTCTAAACAAAGCATCTGCCGAAAAATGGAGTGGAGTGATACCATGGAAGGGCAGAAATGATGGGGACAAAGAACAGGTGGATCTCAATACTTGAGAAAGAAGGAAGAGTCAAGGAGAAAATAATGTGCTTATGCAGATCAGAAACAGACGCCTATGGAGGAGCAGATTTAAAAGAGAGGAAACCAGAGAATCCAAAAGGGGTGGTCCACCTAAGGAGGAATCTTAAATAGCCAACCGCAATCTCCTTCCCATAGGCCACTACATACAAATGGGAGCCATGCTCATGTACGGCTACGTGAGCTGACTTAACGTCTGGGGTGAATTAAGGGGTGAGATTTCGGGTCTAGCTAAAGACCTATAATCAAGAAAGGACTCAGGCATGGGGGACTACTTGAAGAAAAGAGACGTAGGAAATAATAAAATATGCGTTAAGATGTGACAAAATAGGGGGTTCTTCACAGGATGCAAACTAACTCCATCAAATAGATAAGACAAGGCAAAACCACAGCCCATAATATGCACCATTTGCATCATGGGTGAGTGTTATGTCCACTTCACCCCTCAGAAAACAAAGCAAGGGCCACTAAAACATCTCCCTTCAACAGCAACCATTTTCTCCTTACAGACTTTGAGGGTAGGGGGCAAAAGTAGAAGATACAAAAGGTTATGTTATAAGATCGGGAAATCAAAAGTGGGTGGAAATTGTCCAAGGTCCTTTTCTTATTTGTTGTTTTTCTTTCTCATCACATGTCAAGTAAAAAAAAAAAAAGAGAGAGATTTCATCATCAGTGGACAAAAGAAAAATAAGCTCAAACAGCTTTTAAGCATTTTGCCTGACAATCCTGATTGAGCAGACAATAGCCTGACCTTGTCATGTAGCAAGTGTGGTCCTTCTGGGGAAAGGAAGAAACAAGATGTGTGGAGATCAAGCCACAAACAACAAGCTCAGATCCCAAAGGCTAACTATATTTACAGCCATTGCACATAAACAGACCATGTGCCCTTGAAGACCACACAATATACTGCTGGGTTAATGGCAAAAGAAGAAAAATAAGGAGTGATGTTTGCTGCTAACAGCAAGGAAACTTAACTAATGTCAAGAATACATCTCTTCTGGAGAGTAAGACTTAAGATCTTACTCCTAGCTCTGCAGGCCTCTGTTGTAGAGGGTCTGAGACAAACTGTACCACCTTCTGGTAAAAGTAAAAAAAGGTTAAGAGAGATCTGAAACCAGATTATTAAAAATAAAAACAAAGAAAACAATCAAACAAAACATTAGAACACAGGCTGCTCGAATTCGAGAAAACCCAAGGCAGATGAGTGCATGATAGAGCCCTGTGCCCACCTTTCTAGCTCCGTCCCACTCACCCCCTACGCTATTCTGGACCATAGCAAACACTCAATAAAAATGTGTTAAATAAATGAATTAAAAGCCCTCCAAATAATCCTAGCCTTTCCATTCCTTGAGGACATCAGATTGCCTCTTTCCTCTGAGTCCCTTTAGATTATTCTGTCTGAATATTCTTCCCCACCACTTCACCATATCCTCTAACTTCCCTGACCTGCAGCATCCCTATATAACTGTATCAAATAAGCAAAAATAGATCAGCTATGTCTATTATATGCCCCTGCTGCCTCTACTTCTCATGAATAGCACTTGCCATGGTTCCATGTTTCCATGAGTACTTAATTAACGGCTACCCCCCAACTAGATTAGAGGTTCCAAAAAACCAAAGGCCATGTCTATTTTGCTCACAACTGTGTCCCTCAGCTTAGGAGCTTAGAAAAGCTCCTAAGATATGGTTGTCACTCAATCAATATTGAAAAGAGGAAGGAATGAAAGAAGGACTCGTCAGTAACTCAGTAGAACAGCCTACAAGGACAACACCACTTTTTCAGAGAATCTGTTCCCACCCACAAACCCTGATGAGTAGACAATATGCCTACTATGACCACAGTCTTAGAGATCTATTGGACCAGAAATGGGCACTTCACCATTATAAAACAAATCCCTTTGCTCCCCAGTAATTTTGAGAGACTGAGTCAGCTTACCATGTATGGAACAGAAGCAGAAACTGGGAGCTACCACCTATATCCATCACATTAACAAAAATATAAAGGTACATGACGTACCATGTGTTGGAAACTATATGGAGAAAACGAGAATCCTAATGTTTTCCTGGGGGAAATGGACCCTGGTGCAGACATTATGGAAAAAAAAAAATTGGCAAAACCTAATGAAATTGAGTCTGAAAATGTACTATGACCAAGCACCCTACTCCCAGCTACAAACTCTGAGCAAACTTTTGCCAATCCTTAAGAACACTTGTATAAAGATGTTCATCATAACCAGGTTTGTGGGAGGGGGGAGTTGGAGGTAGCTTTAAGGTGTATGAGCAGGGCAACAGATCCATGGAATGCAATGGATACAGATTTGGAATACTCTGCAGTGTCAGAAACAGTAAATTTCTAGATCTTTAAAAGACTATGCTGATCATATTGACAAATGTAAATTAATATAACTGCTAAAACCCATTAGCACACTCTGTGGGCAGAGTATCAGAGATGCTGTAGGAGTCCTAATCATTATATGCTCAATGAGCATTATTTATGTATACGACTCAATATATCTCATACATGCTTGACCAGTTTTGAAATGCATACAATCTTTTCTCACCTGTAAAAAAAAATAATAATAATAATACCAACATCTTAGAGCCATTCAAAGTAAATAATCTAACCCATACAAAGAGTGTCTGATAGAACCTGAACCCTCAACAAATGTTATCTATGTATTAGATAGTTCATAATACAATTATTGCTTAATTTGGGGACCAAAGAAAGACTATGCTGGGCCATAATAACAGCAAAAAAAGATAAGAAATAGGTCCAGGTCCGTAGCGCAGTACCATAATCTACAGACACAAGAGCTAAGTAAACAAGAGTGAGATGTGCCAAGTCAGATTGTTTGGGTTTGAATCCTGCCTCAGCTACTAACTCAACAGCAATGTAACCTTTGGAAAGTTACTTTCCCTGTGCTTACTTTTCTAATCTGTAAACCAGGTAAGGTAATAGTCCCTGCCTCAAAGAGTTTGTTGTGACAATCACTGGAGTTAATACATTTAAAGGACCTGGAAGACAGCTTACCATGTGGGAAGCAGATGGCAAGTGTTGGGCATTATTATGTAAATTTATGTAAATTAAAATACTATATATTTCTAAAGATTCATACATATATAAGGACTATTCCAAACACAAGAGCAACAACCTATGAGGTAGAAGGGAAATTGGAATGAAGATGAAGGATGAAGCAAAGGAAAAAATGGAAGAAACATAAAAAGAAAATGAGATGCTCTGCAAAGACCAATAATGAAACTTGACCATCCTTGGAGCCATACTGTTAATTCAGTCTAAAGCATGTGATGTCCATAAGGAGGAAAGGGCAGAGATGTTCAAAGGAAATTCAGTGGTGTGAAAATCTTAAAACTCTTGGTTCTTAGAGGCCTGGAGCTACTGTGGTTCCCACCTTCATGGCTTCCAACCTCTCTTGGATTTACTAACATACAGCAAACCACCTTTACTTGGCTAGTGTGAGTTGGTCTGTGTTTCCTGTTACATTATACTATTTAACTAAGGAAGGTCCTCAGAAGGAAAAGAAGATCAGACTTTCTCTGCATTAACTCAGAAAAAAGATTTAAGAAGGTGGGGCGCCCAGGTGGCTCAGTCAGTTAAGCATCTGACTCTTGATCTCAGCTCAGGTCTTAATCTCAGGGTCCTGAGTTCAAGCCCTGTGTTGGGCTCCATGCCGGGTATGGAGCCTACTTGAAACAAACAAACAAAGATTTAAGAAGGCAGACTCCAATATAAGAAATGTGTTTCAACTACATGGTTTACCCAACAAATAAATAGGCTCCCAAGAGTAAGAGTCGCATGACTTTGGATGTGCAAGCAGAGTCTATGCAACCATTTATCCAGGATGCAAGTTCTGGATGGGAGGCTGAACTAGTTAATGTCCCAGGTTTTTCAGGAATGCATGATGCTAGGATTCACTAAGATCTTTCTGAACATAAAAAGCCTCTAGCGCACTAAGAAATAGTGCAGGATACACTTGTGATACAAATGTGGGGGAGAGGACTAGCACTTGCCTTACAGTCTGGACTGTTTCCTACCTCTGGTACCACACACCATGCAAGTTTCATGAGCTGGGACTCAGCTATAGTTTGCCACTTCAGTCCTACTGACTGTCCTAGGCAAAGTTGTCAGAAATCACCCTTCTGATTTGGCCACATACTTAGTACCATCTCATTCGCTGCCACAAATGTTAGACAGACTTGCCTGACTTCAAAATCAGCGCTGAGTATCTGTCACGTGGCAACTTTGACATATGTCATCTCCAGTAAACTTCCTAAAACTCAGGGAAATGGGGGCATTATGTACATTATAAAAACAAAGGAAAACAAAGCTCAAAATGGGCCAGTTTGTCCAAGTTCCCAGAACTCATAAGGACAGAATTGTAACCTGAACCCAAGACATTTGCCAATAAATATGATACTTTTACAACACACCACAAATATCTGTTATGAATACAATCACATTTTGAAGTATCAAGCCCTAAAGCTAAATCCTATGACCCTCTCTTTGGGAATCCAAATACACCCAGTTATCCAGATCCCCCTTCTTTCTTGAGTCAACAGCCTACAAGCTCAACCTATTCTAGGTTCAATCATGTAAGCACTGAACAATTTCCAGTTACTCTCCTGCATAGTTCAGGTTCTGGAATTCTCACCCCCCCTCACCACCACCCAAGACCACAGCAGACAATCTGACACACAAAATGCGAATAAATGGTAGCAACGGTAGTGGACACAGTGCTGACTCGAAATCAGGAGATACATGTTCCCTACTCGACAGCCCTGCAACTACGAAAGTCTGCACAAGTCACTTTTGCTTCAGACCTTATCTTCTCCCAATAAAATCAGGTGGTGGACTCTGAGAAACAAACAGGGTTTTAGAGGGGAGGGGGGAGGGGAGATTGGATAGCCCGGTGATGGGTATTAAGGAGGGCACGTACTGCATGGAGCACTGGGTTTTATACGAAAACAATGGATCGTGGATCACCACATCAAAAACTAATGATGTATTGTATGGTGACTAACATAACATAATAAAATTAAAAAAAAAAAAAAATCAGGTGGTGAGAGTAACACAGTGGTGCTCAAACCTGAATCATATGGAAAACTTCTATAAAGCATCAATGTACAGACCCACTGTGGGACAATTAAGTCAGAGTCTCTGAAGCAGGGAATGCTGCATTTGTATTTTATAAAAGCTCTGCTCCCAATTTTAAGGTACAAACAGGGTCAATGGCCCAGGTGATCCTTGAGGTTTGTGTCAAGACTTTCTAAGATTCTCTACCCCAAAGAATGAAAGAGTGAGACCGTTCAGGCCATAACCCCCACTTCAGGCTTCCTGAAGCTTCCACACTTTCACATTTCCAGAATCCTCTGTAATGCCACCAGTTGAAGGAGAGACACCATCTCCTCTTGCCATAGTCCGGTGGCCACCAGCATCTGCAGTTTAGAAAACAACTATGAAAACAGCAGTTCTACAGTAAGCATGTCAGTTCTGGAAAGCTGAGAAATAAGAATTAGGGCTAACCAAGACCTGGAGGAAAGGTAAAAAGAGCAAGAAAAACTGCACAATCCTACTCTGGACAGCTCTACCTGGCTGCCATGTGGGGAATTCATTAACAAGCAAAGGGTCTTTGAAAAAGGGAGAAGGTGAGCCAGACCTTGGAGGCTGGTAAGGAGTGTGATGCACCGAAGAGAGGCAGACATGGTTTGGAGTAATAAGCACAGTAACGCAATCAGCCAGTGAATGCAAAATTAAGAAAACTTGGGGAAACTGAGTTTGACAGGTTGGATGGGTTCTGATTATTAAAGAATAAATGAAAATAACAAGGAACAACAAAAACAAAAGAAAAAACCCACAAAAGCTTCCAGAGGACACTGTCAAAGCAGTCCCTTCAGGAGCTGAAGACAGAGAAGTTAAATGGCATCCCCAGTAACCAACAAGTTACAAAGAAGCTTTTACAAAGAAAGAGCTGAAATGATCTGTGGGCCATTTCATGAAGGGCTGACCCCGACAGCCCACTAGAGAGTGTCAGAAAGAGACAAATTTCACAAAAACTAAAAGCTAAAGGCCACCTGCTACTTTCACTGGTCTGTAAAGGCCATGGGAGATTTGAGTGGCAAAAGGAAGCCAAACCTGCAGGCTCCCTTCAAATGATGAGACAATCCCAGCGTGCTTACTAAAGAGAGCTGTTTCTAGTCATTTCAGTGGTATCCCACAAGCCTTTTTAAGGTAAGTATTGTGGACAGGACTCTCTTGAGATTATTAAGCACAAAACACACGTGCAAGGTCACTGCCTTCGAGCCAAGAATGAGAAAGTTGTGTTTACCAAAAAATAAAAGAATTAGGGGCAAAAAGGACAGACAACTCCTACTCCCCACCAGATGGGACACGAAAGGAGCAAATGAAATAATTCATGATAAGAAAAGAGGCCTTTAAGGATGATGGAACTGATGGCAAATCATGACACCGATTCTATATCACAATCGACCAGGGAATTCTTCATCCTCTAACCCCAGTCTGTGTGTGTCTTTGCGTGCATGTGTGATTTTCTCCACTTTGAGCCCTTAGATATTTCAAGGCTGATCCTCCTCCTTTTTACAAAGTAAAACCCAGGAAGGTAAGGACTTTGGTCACAGCTTACTCTCGGATCTAAAACAGTATCTGGCACCTGATGGGTTCTCAAACATTGCTTGGCTAAATGAATGAATGAACAAATGAATAGATTAGTCTTTCTTCTTTTCTATGATGAATTTATGCTTGTTATCTTTTCTTCCACAAAATCCTGAGAACAATCTAGCTCAGGTATAACAGATTTGTTTTCTTAGTTAGTATATAATCAAAGAAGCAGATACAACCTTTTCGTTTCAAGGTTAGAATTGAGATGCATTGCTAAAGTGGTAAGACGATTTTGTCCATAACTGTTTTAATTTCTCAAAATTTACCTCTATACCTCTTATCTTTTCAAAATATAAATGCATAGATAAAAAAACAAACACACGTAGACACACACAGATTATCTGTATCATTAGAAGAAAAATACAGCTCAACCATATCAATGCAGTACAGGCCGAAAATATGTCATCCTTGTAGTTTTTAAAGAATGGAAATCATTTGGTTGTTCTCTTCACAAGACGTAAAAAGTGTCTGAGTTTCCAAAGATGAAATTTCCAGGTTGGAACATTTTAATGAAGGGAGAAAAAAACCCAGATTCAGAAGAGGTTTGAGGCCGATTTAAAGGCATATTTGAAAATTATGCACTGCATTTGCAGAGTAAAGAATCTCTACTTAAAGTACATTCTTTATACACATGCTGACAAAATTAAGGGCACACCATCCTCTGCTGAATGAGAGCTTATCAGAAGTGCTGGTGTGAGCCATTTCCTTTTGTTCCCTGGAGAAAAGCTAAGGCATGAAAAATACGTTGATAATGAATCATCTTAAGCTTGCAAATTTAAAATTTAAGTCAGTAAGATTGATAAATTAAGGTTCCGATGGCAACACGATTCTTTCCTGTCATGCACATGGTAGAGCTATAACAGGAACACCTGTTTCCATCTTAAGGCTTGGGGAGGATTGATACAATGCTGAGATTCGGCATTGCTAATTAGGAATGTCAGCAAAAGAAGTGCCGAAGCTCTTAGTGCTGCTGAATCAAAATAGCAAAGAAAGGTACGTAAGATTCATGCTACCAATTTCTCCTTAGCCAGGGGGTGAAATAATAACAGCCCTTCATATTTGTTCAGCACGTACAATTTACAATTCACTTTTGCACACAATTGCCATTTGAAGTAGAAGTCAGTGCAGGCCAATTCTGTTTATCCCCATTTAGTGAGTAGGCTAGGTGACCTACCCCATGTCACAGAGCCTGTAAGTGAGGAGGCCAGGCCCCAAGAGCAGGCCAGTACTTTATCACTAGCCAATGCCACACTCAACTGCGGCTCCTATAGGCAAGAACTTGCCTTCTGCTCTTTTGCTTGGCTTTCATTATTTTCAGTAACAAACAGGGAGTGCCACTTATGTTGTTAGACTAATGGCAAATAAATGAACCATTACGTGGAGTTCAAGGATGGAAATGGCTTCTTGCACTTTGAGCAAGTATTATGCTTTCCTTTGTGTGTAGGTGTATCGGTCATAAAAGCATGGAAAATGAAGTTCAAGTAGTGAAAATCAAGTGTGGAGAGGAGTGATCACAAGCATGCCTTCAGTGACTGGTCCATCTGCCTCTACCTTCAGTGACTGGTCCATCTGCCTCTACCCTACCTTTGAAACAGAAGCAAAGCTTGTATTCCTTAGAGTGTTTTTTGTCATCTCCAAAAAACGGTTTTACAAAGAGACACATACACTCGTGCGGTGTGTTCCTAAAGCAAGGAGGCCCCGGGAGCCAAAGACAGCTCCGCACAGCCGGCCCGCATGCTCAGGACTGACTGAACACCTCAGCCTGGCAGACGACAGCAGAAATCACTGTCTTGGCAGAGCAGTTTCCATAAAAAAGGGGTTATATAAAAAATGCATACCCGGAGCTTGATTCTCAAGGTTAGAAACTCCCCACAGTGAAAGTATGAACTGAAGCCATGGCCACATCACAATCTGAGCAAAAATAGCAAAAGAAACCTACTTCGGGAAGCACCTCACTCAGCCTCATGCTACAGATTACAGAAAGTGTCTTGTTCCCCAGACCACCCATCTGTCACATTAATTTATGAACAGTGACAGTTTGTGCAACAAACTATTCACTATCTAAGTATCAGATTTTGCCAAAAAAGGTGGGGAGGGTTGATGGGGTGGGGGAAGAGTAAGGGAGAATAGAGTCATGGATAGTTGAAAGAGGAGTTAAAGAAACATAAGTATGGGTGGAAAAGGAGAAAGGGTACTGAGCACATTTCACTTTGCATAGTCACGCTGAGGCCCAACGTCAGGCTCATGGCGCCCCCAGGCCCTCCATTAGACCCAGTGACTCAACCCCATGACCCATTCACTAAATACACTGTTCTTTCCTAACACTGTTCCCATTCATGGCAAGTCTCCTTTCCAAGACCCAGTTGAAATGCATTTCCAGGAAACCTTGCCTGATGTCCCTGATCAGAAGCAGTATCTTCTCTCTCTCTACCATTCCCAACAGGCTTTGCCTAGAACTCTGTTACAATTCATTTCACATATTTTAAATGCCCCCCATTAAATCATTAGTTTCTGAGCATGGAAACCATGTTTTGTTTGTCTCTATAAACTCCAAGGCATCTCTGTCAGTGGTTGAACAGAGGAGGTTTTGAGTAGTATTTCATTAGATTGAACTTCAAGAACTTAGAAAGCTCCTTCTAGCACTGACATTCTGGACTTTTAAGTCTAGGCGTCTCATTTAATCATTCATTCATTCATTCATTCATCAAACAGCAACTTACGAAGCACCTATTGCCCGCCACCCATTGTGCTCAGACCCTAAGATACCATGGTGCCCCTATGAAGTTTATGGTCGAGTCTGGGAGGAAGGCACTGATCAAACAATTGTACATATACGCAGTTACAAAGCATGCTCCATGCCGCAATGGATAGGTCTGGGAGGATTGGGGAGCATTCAGTCAACTCTGATACTGCACCTGCCATGGGCCAGTTATCAGAACACAGACAAAGGCGACCACAATATGAAGAAGATATAGGAAGGGCCCCAAATGATGCCAAATGCAGCTTTGCTGTAGTTTTATTTCTATTAAAAACTTAAACAAGGGCGCCTGGGTGGCTCAGTCGTTAAGCGTCTGCCTTCGGCTCAGGTCATGATCCTGGGGTCCTGGGATCGAGTCCCACATCGGGCTCCCTGCTCGGCAGGAAGCCTGCCTCTCCCTCTCCCACTCCCTCTGCTTGTGTTCCTGCTCTAGCTATCTCTCTCTCTGTCAAATAAATAAATAAAATCTTTAAAAAAAAAAAAATCTTAAAAAAAAAAAAAAAACTTAAACAAAATGAATCATGGAACACTATATCAAAAACTAATGATGTAATGTATGGTGATTAACATAATAATAAAAAATAAATTTAAAAAACTTAAACAACATTACAAAAGAAGTCAAGGTTCAACTTGAATCTATATCCATGCTTCTAAATTATCTTCTGAGATATAGATATAAATCACAAATCACAAATACAGGTACAGATCGTAGTAAAAGATCGCTGCCTTACAACTTTGAAAATCTGGGTTCCATCCTTGCTCTAGAACATGCTAGTCATTAACTCTGAACATCCCCACCAATAAAATGGAGACGAATCTCTGCTGTGACAACCAAACAGGGTCAATGTATAAGGACTGAATGACAACAGGCTATAAACACATTTGAAAAGTACATATTGTTTGTACCTAAAAAAAAGATGTCAACTCCAAAGTCTGATATAGACAAACATATACACATATATTCACATATATCTGAAAATATATATAAACATGCACATATACTAGGATTTCTCATTATGCTACAATTTTTTTATATCCCAGCAATTTTCAGTCATCCTGTTGCCCTTCTTTACACAACATTTTCTCTGCCAGCAGAAGATGGGAGAGGTAGGTAAGAGGATGTCAAAGCCTTGCTGCCTGATTCCTCTGCCCACACCAGAATAAACAAAGGACAAAGGACCAAGGACTTGAGTCAAACCTCACAGATCATGCCATATTACTCAATGAGGACACTGATTCACATAACCTCCGGTCAAATCAGTGTCAGCAGTAAGTATCTCGAAAAATTCGGAGATTTTAACGACACCATGAATTGACACTGAGGGGAAACGGTAGCATAATTTTTACTTGCTGGTTTGTCAGCAACCATACAAGAATGCAAGATGTATACAACTGAAACAGCATATTTACATCTAGTTTCCTATATAAAGAAGGCTGACGTGAAATCCTAGACCGCATGTCTCTTCTCTATCAATCATAAAGAATGACAAGAAAATCCTAGAAGGAAATGCTGCCGCTTCATAAGCAGCAGTAAAATCATTTATTAATGATAACATTTAGTAAGTGCTTACCAAATGTCAGGCACTATTAAAAGAACTTTCAATTTAATTCCTAACCTTCACAACGACCTAGGAAGTCAGAAATTAGCATTCTCTTTTGTTTAGAGAAGAGAACACTGCGACTCAGAGAAGTTCATTACCTTGTCTAAGATCACACAGCAGGCATTTACTGGTCATACTGAACAGCTACCACTCATCTGGCACTAAGCTAGAAGGCAAGGAGAGGTGATGAGGAGGGGAAAGGTCGAAGGGGAGATAGCCCTGACCCAGAAATGAGTCCCACACTGATGTCATTAGGTACTGAAGAATCAATGTGTTAATTAGCTCATTAAAAAGTGAGCAAATGAAGGAATACAGAAACATAAAGGCAGGTGTACACCATTAAGAAGTACAGATTACACTGGAGTTCATGAACTCAGTTCCGACTGCCGAAGTCTCTGTCCCCAGGTGTAACTTTGAAAAGATGAGTGCCAAGGGACTTTTGCTAGACAGCAGGTGGGAGTTCTCTTAACTGAGAGACCACACTGGTGACCTAAATGGTCAATGATTTCAAGAATACCAAGAAGCAAAACATCAACTTTTGTTTTATCCCCCATCATGGCAGGAAGCACAGAATGAACCACAAAAGCTACATTATCTAGAACTTTCTTGAGAGCTATAAAGCAACTCATTTGCAGAAGTCGTTGATTTTGTACATGGGGACTGTTTGGCAAAATTGAGGAAGCAAATGATGGTTGACTTCCTGGAGTGACTCACGGCTGTAACCCCCTTTGACAGTATTAATAGAACAGGGGGAAAATTTCCAGGAAACATCAATTACCACAACCACCAAAATAGAAAAGGCGGCTGGTGACTTAATCACTAAACTTTAGGGGAGACTACTCCCTTTCTTTATCAGAAAAAGGCAACAATAAATCAAACTAATACATTTGGAAACTAGTTAACAGCATCCTTTCGCACTCTGCAGAGTTAGCTTTTAACTAAGATTTTGTTGTAGTGAAATGATCATACCTTGGTTATAGCTGAACCAAGGTTCTAAGGTCAAGATTAGACCTCCAAGAAATAGGCATATGTATGAAGTGATCCATTCATCCATGCCTTCCTTCCTTCCTTCTTCCAACCTTGAATTAATAGGTATTTAATGGGCACCCACTACTATGTTACAGATTCATACTCCCTAAGAAACAAAGAACTAAACAAAGAAGGAACTACAATAAATATATTTACAACAACATGTATTAAAATAGAATATTTGCATATTTACATATAAAATGCTTGGAATAATATCCGGAACATAGTTAATACTACAGAAAACTTTCTTCTTCTCATTATTATTATTACCCCAGTCGGTCCAAGATTGGGGTTTTTCATTAGTCTGCCAAGGAATAGAATCAGTCCCCTGCCGTTGCACAGCCGTGACCCTGGTCGTACCTGCCAAGTGATCTCTGTCTGCTTATTCACTTATCACCATCACCGTGCTCTACCGTCCTGACCGCAACAAAACTACATGATCCAGCCCCAAAGGAGATCATATCCAGGCAATGTAGTTGGACCACCTCTCCCTCATTACAGTTGATTTGCCTCCGTGGTCTATTTAAATTAGATGGAACAGCCCACCCATCTCATCCTCACCCACCTCACACAAATAAAAATCTAACCAGTTCCAAATATCCTCCCTGGGCCCCAAGTACTTCACACCACTGTTGTACTTAACTGCAGAATGGGATTTAAGCAAGAGGATATTTTGGCAAGTGCCAATTATCAGCTGGTAATAAACATGCTCCCAGTTTCTTCGACATGCTAACTCCCCAAAAAGCTGTACTCATGAAAGCCCTCACTATGTCCTTTAAGAGAATAACACTGGAAGCCACACATATGACTGGCTATATGGCAACAGTTAAATAAATTCTGGTATAGCTTCTCTAAGGACTATAATGTCACTGGTTAATATGATGAAGCAAATTCTTATTCTATAACATTAAATAGAAAAATTAAAAATTGTATCTCTCCTTGATTACACATTACAAAAACTAGAAATGCATATTGCTGGAGAATAAATCAGTTCATAGAAAATGGAATTGTATGATGGGAGACAGGATTATGAGTATATTTTTGAAAATGAATTTGTTTTCTTGTTCTTATAAAATAGCTTGTGCACATTTTTAAATGTATGGAAAATCTTCAAATTCACCTATATTCACAAAGAAAAACATATCCAAGGAGGATTTTTTCTGATTGAAATATATTCAAAAACTTCAAGTGTTTAACAAATTATCCTAATAGCAGGAACTTTTCCTTCTGAAGGATACACAAGTACTCCCCAAATTATATCCAGGCATTACTTAGCATGTCAGTCAAATGTAGGCACTTTGGAACGGAAGCTCTCATATCCTCCCAGATCCATTTAGCCTGAAGCCTACAGAAGAAGTCATGTGCCTCAGTCTCATTCATCAGCAGCATCAAGTGCTATTTAGGAAAGTTGCTAACTTCAAAGAGCATCATCTTAATTTCTAATTATGACCATGTGAGCAGCTATATAAATGGCTGAATTCCAAGCAGTTTACATCCTGACCTCACACTGTGGTTCCAGGCTCCAGGCTGAAAGGCTGACAGAGTCTACCTTTCCTTCCTCTAATCACCCCTTCCTCACCTGGGAGACCGAGAACTCCCCACTGGCCCGTGTACCTCCTTTCATACCCCCCCTCCACGGTCAAAGGCCTCCACTGCCGCTGGTCACCCCCACGCTCCCCACCCACCATCGCTCTCCTCATCTCTCACCCCTTAGCCAAATGTAGCATTCCAGCCTTCAGGACTCACTTTCCTTTGTCTATCCAGGCCTAAACATATAGGACCTTTCTCAAAATCCCTACTGAACTTAAAAGTCTCGATGATTTTCCGATCAGTTCATTATTCTTGATATCTCACCAAAAGTACTTTTGAGTCTTTCATATATAAATTCCAGATCTTAAGTTTTTGTTATTTTTTTTTCCCAAGGCAATTCATAGTACTGGACAAATATCGGGCCCCACGTACATACAGGCTTAAAAGAACATTAATTATATATAGACGGTATCAACAATAAACAGGAGTTATTTATGAAATGCACACACACACACATTTCTCAAGTAACAACAGCTCCATCCCTTGCTATGATCACAACAGGGGACCTGGCAGCATTAAATCTGTGAAATGCGATGCTAACCACCTCCCAGACAGGGAATCGAAAATCTGCTTCTGTGTACTGACCTCCGAAACACTAGTACCTCCATTTCTCTCAGCCTCAAGTTTCTTCATCTAAAATGAAAAGCATTCCAACAGACCATCTGAACTGAACATCAGCAGGGACCTTCCACGATCTGACTACTCTCCCTTGGGTCTGGAGTCTGGATCCTTTCGCCTCTGCTCTTGGCACCATGATTTGGTTAAGTGAGGGATACCAAGTGATCTCAACTCTGGATACTTCAGCTCAGTCATCTACAAAATGGGGGTAGTAACCCCTGCCATTTACCTATCAAAAAGAGAGTTCTTTTTTTTTTTTTAAAGATTTTATTTATTTATTTGAGAGAGAGAGTGAGAGAAAGAGCACAAGAGGGGGGAGCGGGAGAGGGAGAAGCAGACCCCCTGCCGAGCAGGGAGCCCGACGCGGGACTCGATCCCGGGACTCCGGGATCATGACCTGAGCCGAAGGCAGTCGCTTAACCGACTGAGCCACCCAGGCGCCCAATAAATTTTATTCTTTTCTTTTTTTTTTTTTAAGATTTATTTATTTATTTGAGAGAGCGAGAATGAGAGAGAGTACATGGGGGGGGGAGGGTCAGAGGGAGAAGCAGGCTCCCCGCCGAGCAGGGAGCCCGATGCGGGACTCGATCCTGGGACTCCAGGATCATGACCTGAGCCGAAGGCAGTCGCTCAACCAACTGAGCCACCCAGGCGCCCAATAAATTTTATTCTTTTCTTTTTTTTTTTAAGATTTATTTATTTATTTGAGAGAGAGAGAGTGAGAGACAGAGAGCATGAGAGGGGGGAGGGTCAGAGGGAGAAGCAGACTCCCTACCGAGCAGGGAGCCAGATGCGGGACTCGATCCCGGGACTCCAGGATCATGACCTGAGCGGAAGGCAGTCGCTTAACCGACTGAGCCACCCAGGCGCCCAATAAATTTTATTCTTTTCTTTTTTTTTTTTAAGATTTTATTTATTTATTTGAGACAGAGAGAATGAGAGAGACAGAGAGCACATGAGAGGGGGGAGGGTCAGAGGGAGAAGCAGGCTCCCCGCCGAGCAGGGAGCCCGATGCGGGACTCGATCCCGGGACTCCGGGATCATGACCTGAGCCGAAGGCAGTCGCTTAACCGACTGAGCCACCCAGGCGCCCCCAAAAAAGAGTTCTAAAGATCAAATAAAATAACAGCTGTGAATGTGTGCTATGAATGTAAAGTGCCACAGAACATTAAGGAAATGTATTTACTCCCGCCATTGTTAAATCAGGTTTGGGGACAGAGGAGGTATGAGGAGTACATGCTGGGGGGAATATACTGCTCTAGAAGAAGCCTGTGCAGGGGAAGCAGGTCAATAAATGAACTTCAAGACAGCAGCACACCTTTCTGTCTCCTCTGCCAGTAGGAAAGCTTTAGAGAACCAGGGGACTGAACAAGGTACATGAGTGCCCGGAGCCCCCTCAAAGAAAGGCACAAAATGTAAGCAAAAGGGGCGCCTGGGTGGCTCAGTCGTTAAGCATCTGCCTTCGGCTCAGGTCATGATCCCAGGGTCCTGGGATCGAGCCCCGCATCGGGCTCCCTGCTCTGCGGGGAGCCTGCTTCTCCCTCTCCCACTCCCCCTGCTTGTGTTCCCTCTCTCGCTGTGTCTCTCTCTGTCAAATAAATAAATAAAATCTTTAAAAAAAAAAAAAATGTAAGCAAAATTACAAAGTCCATTCTGGTTGTTGCACTTATTTCCCTTAACTGACTTAATAACCAAACCAGTCTAGTTCAGAAAGTGCCATCAGTAAGAACATTACTTCCAGTATCCCTAATAATGTAGAGTATTTCTATGGTTTATAAAATACTAAAAGGTCAGACAAAACTATATGAAGATCTGTCTAAACAGGGGGAAATATATATATATTCAAGCAGTATGTTCTAAAAAGATCACAGGTATTAATTTGTACTTCCTTATTTACTTTTTAACCCTCTGAGGGAGAAAGACATTGTAATAACACCTTGTATTTGTATGAGCGTGTGTCTCCCAGCACCAGGAAATACTGTACAGAGATTATTTAGTCAAACCTCACGTTATCAAGGTGTCATGTTAGTTGGAAAGAAAAAAAAAAAAAACCCATAAAATATAGAAAAATTTGTGGTGAAAAAATATCAACTCTGGTAAGTTCAGGGAAGTCAAAAAACAACTCAGAGGAGGCAATTAAGACTCCCCTCTCCCATGCCCTACAAAGTGTAGTCTGCCTGAAATGGTCTACCAACATCAACATCTCCATGTGTGAATCCTTCCCTTCCCTCAAAGTCCAGCCCAAAAGCCTCCTCCCCATACTAGCATAGGCTTCAGCCTTCATCTTTCCAGTCAGATTAAATTATCCATTCCTCTGCGTTTTTATATTTTAATTCTACCCTAACTGTAGTGTTTAACAAAGTGTACCTCTTCTGGAACTTTGTCGTGTACATGTCTTTGCTCCCGTACTAAACTGAGATACTTGAAGTGAGGAACTAGGATTCAATCTTTTGTGGACCTTTCTTTCTAACATAGAGCCTTAAAGGACATAGGGACATCTATCCATGTTCTTTCTCTAGGACTGAATCTTGGAAACAGAGAGATTCAATTGGACGATTTGTGGGACCCTTTCTAGCTATAAATTCCAGATATTACGCTGAGAAGGAATTTATGGCATTATCTAATTCAATCCCATCAAACAAGTGGCTCTGGCTGAGAAAAGGATGTGTCCAAGTGCAACCAAGTTGCCTGAGTCCAGCCCAGTGCTTCTTGGTCACAACACAGTACTTCTCTATACTGCTGACAGTCCAAGAATTGCCTCAGCTTATTTCCCTAAATTCCGAGCCAGGATCTCAGGATACATCGACTTGACAGATGACAAAGAAATATTAGCTTAAATAACCGTTACCCTGAACATCACAATGCTGGCCAAGGGCTCTTCACCAGGACTGAACTTGCTGTTTGGCATCATTTTGATATAATTAAAATGGAAGGCAAATGCTGACCTTAGCCTAGTGCTTTTCAAACTGTATAAACCAACTTGTTAAAAGGTCATAAAATCAATTTACTAGACCTCCAAAAGTATTTTTAAAACCTGAAGTAGAATAGAAAACATCAATGTGCATCATGTGAAGTGAGAGCATACATTGTTAAGTGACATTTTCTTTCATATATATATGTATATATATATATATATATGGATGTGTGTGTGTGCGCATGCGTGTCTGTAATTATCAACGTGAAATTTATTTCTTACTGCCACTTGTCCCAAAAAATGTTTTAAAGCTGCTACGCTGGACCAAGGTCTGTAGTGAAAAATATTAGTAGCTAGAGAGCTGACTGTTACGTAGGTAACAAGAAGGGTGAGCAAAAGCAGGTCTTCTACAACTAATAACAGCACCTCTAGATTTTGCATTCCTATTTCTTGGGAAGGCAATCCAGATCTCAACCGAAAATACTAGGCACAATGAAGAGCCACCACCTCCTTCCCTGACATGTACTCACGCTTGGGACTATCGAGTCCTGTGTTAGGGGTATGTCTTTGGTCCCTGCCCACCCTTTGCCTCTTTCCCCCTCTTTCTAAGTTATAAAAAAATTACCAAAAGAGAGAGGAAGGAAGGCAAAGAAATGTTTCCATTTTAGAGGGGTTTTGTTTGTGTGTTCACTTATTTCTTTTTCTTTCTTTCTTTGTTATAAGAGAGACCTAAGCCAGCCTATAGGAGATGCCACATAGGAGTCATGTCCCTGGGTACTTTCAACAGACTTTCAGAATATTTTTTCTTTCTACTTCCCTGGCTGGATGGCCGGGTTTGAGTAATTTTCTCTTTCTCCTGGGGTTGGTTGCTAAGAGACACTCTATTACTTCTCTTTCTCTTATGACCCGATTACTGTGATCAGCAAAGACAGCGTGCAGACAACACCCTGACATGGTTCACACAAGATCGTGGGCCTGGTTACAAAACGATGGGCTCTCGTAACCCTCTCACAGCCATCAGACCATGATTTCCAAAGTTCTTTTTTTAAGAAGGGTCTAAGGATTCTCTCATCTTCCTTTACAATGGTGGTCGTGACAGATGAACTGTATCCACCATCATAGAAGCCAATATTCACACTGAAATGAATTTCAACAAAGCTTCCATGCCATCTCTGTAATATATGTATTATATATGTAATATATACATATGTGTGTGTGTGTGTGTGTGTATTTCACGGGTAAATAAAAGGACCAAAAAAAAAAAAAAAGTTCTAAGTTAATCTCAGCTTGGATAAGAAAGGACAAGGCTGCTAGAAAACCCCGATCAGCTTCTTAGCCAGGGCCTTCCAGTCTCCCCTTCTTTCTCAGGCATACACAGCCAAAGTAAAGTTCATGCCCTGTTTATCTCTAATTCAACACAGCTCTTGGCATAGATGTTTGTTGAATGAGTAAGTGATTAGTGTCCAGATTAAGGTCTTCTTCCCATCCCTTGAGGCTCCTATCCACTCCCCGCACCCACACATTTCAGCAAAAGGTAAACAAATGATTACATGTTCCTTTTTTTTTTTAAGATTTTATTTATTTATTTGAGAGAGAGAATGAGAGAAAGAGAGAGCACATGAGAGGGGGGAGGGTCAGAGGGAGAGGCAGACTCCCTGCTGAGCAGGGAGCCCGATGTGGGACTCAGGTCAAAATCCTGGAATCCCGGGATCGAGTCCTACATGTTCCTTTTTAAAGGTTTTGATGCCCTCAGAACAGACCAGGAACTTTTTTTAAGATTTTATTTATGTATTTGACAGAGAGAGAGAGAGTGTACAAGCAGGGGGATTGGCAGAGGGAGAGGGAGAAGCAGGCTCTCCGCTGAACAAGGAGCCCGACATGGGGCTCGATCCCAGGACCCCAGGATCATGACCTGAGCCAAGGCAGATGCCCAACTGACTGAGCCACCCAGGTGGCCCAGCAAACAAGGAATTTTTTTTTTTTTTAAGTAAATGTAAAAAAGTAACAAAAGATTCTGGATCTTCATCCAGTGTATGTTACCCAGTTTGTATTTCCCTCACACTACCCAGAAGATTCAGGAAGCCAGCCAGACATTCATTGATATATTTATTTTACTCTCCTCCCCATCATAAGGTTAACCTGGAAAATTTTTAACACTTTTCTTATCACAAGGCCAAGTTTACATAACATCTATAGCATATATCCAAAGACATCATGCTCCCCCGATCCCTCATAAGTGATACCCAGATTTTTATCATTAGAACTTCATGCCTTCAGCTTAAGCTTCTGATTTATATTAACAATGGAGGGGCACCTGGGTGGCTCAGTCAGTTAAGCATCTGCCTTCAGCTCAGGTCATGATCCCAAGTCCTGGGATCAAGCCCCACTTCGGGCTCCCTGCTCAGCGGGGAATCTACTTCTCCTTCTCCCTCTGCTCCTGCACTCACTCTCTCTCTCTCAAATAAATAAATAAAATCTTAAATAAATAAATAAATAAATAAATAAAAATGGAAGTCCTTCTAGCAAGGTTCCACTTGGCATACTATCACGAATATAGATTGCTCTTTCTGACTGAGCAATAGATGATAGATAGATAGATAAGACAGATAATGAATATAGATGTAGGCAGAGCTATATATGTATGTATCTCATCGGGTACACATCTAACAAATATTTCCTGTATAGAGTTTGTGAGTCAACATACAAAAATAGAAACAGAAAGATTATGAAATTTGGATTTAGAGATGGTTGGATTCAAATCAAAGACTTGTTAATGATTAGCACAGGACATCAGGCCACTTATTTATAATTTCCCTGAGCCTCAATTTCATTATTTGAACACTGGAAATATTAGTACCAAATTTCAAAAATGCTGTAAAGATGATATATGAGATACCCAGCATATAGTAGGAACAAATAAAATGTTAGCTCCCTCATGGACTGTATGTACTTAAGAACATAAATTTTTACTTTGCTCTGGTTTACAGAAAAGACGATTTGAGGACATTAGCCTATAACGAGAGACCTGAGAGGACACAGTGGTGGAAGAGGAACATGCTGAAGGCATACAGAATGGAGAGCCAATGGCCCATTTCACAGCATAACTAAATTTATAATATTCCATGGGAACAATTTTAGTCCATGCCCTTCAGGAGTAACCAATTTTGCACAATTTCTGTAGCTGAATCATACTTTCATATAATTTTAGGGCAGGAAGGAAGTGAAGAGATAATATTGTTCAATCTCATTGTTTTACAATTGAGGAACCCAACCCAGGGTGGTGCAGTGATACACGTCAGCCATAACGTGCCGCAGAAAGTGTCCACACTTCTATCTGGTTAGCTCATATCACGTGTGCTGATTGCCTTCTTGATTGGCCACCACCTCCTTTCAGTGCAGTCAAGGTAAAATTACCTTTATTCTAGTCAGTCTTTTTGTTCTCCTGTTTCAATGGAGTCTCCATGCACAGTTCTGAGATTGTATTCAGAACAAAGTCAAACTTTGCAATAGATCCTAGCTACTAACAAGGAATCACGGTTCTTTATACTCAGTCTGGGGAAAAAATAACAGTTGCTATGACAGTTGGGTTTATTTCTGAAAACAGGATGTTTGAAGGGCACTTCAAGCATAGTGCCCAGCTTCTAACTATGAGGTTTTTGCCCTGAAATTCCCTCTATGGCTCTAGCTTTGTCTTCCTCTACTTCCAGCAAAATGCCCAGTTAATGCACTGGTCTATTAGCAACAAGTGTCCTGACCATTGTTCCAGAGAAGAAAAATTCCTTGGCAGCCCCTGACATGGGCACAGGTCCTAAGACGTCTCCTTTCTCAACCTTAGACCGACACTGTTTTCCAGGATAAGAGGTAATTCCCAATGACAATTTCAGTCTGGAATGGACATTTTCATATAGGTTAATTTTTATCTGGGCTATATCCAGTAGAGTGCAAACTACATGAGATAAACTGCTTAGGAATAGTAGAGATTCACCACTAGCAAAAACACAATGCCTCAAGAAACCCAATCTTTAAAGGTAAATATGGCTGAAGCTCTCTGAAACAATAAAATCACTTAGAAACCAAAAAAAAAAAAAAAAAAACAAACCTTAATTATGGTTGACAGAGTTCAATTAATTGAAAGAAAAATACCACAATAAATAAAATCTATACCCCAAAACCATCTAAACTGGGCTGGAGGGAGGACTCAAAGTCACCCTGGTATAAAAGTGCTTTCAATTTTATTGAACTTGGCTTCCTCTACTGGGCTTTGAATTATGCCTATGACTTCTCAGGTTGGCACAGAAAGATATTTAGAAGTTTCTAGGAGATGATCTTGCCAGTGCTTCCTCTCCAGATGTCTATGAGTGTTGAATCACCTGCCTCTATTACTCTATGTGTTGTTTACATTCTAAACAAACACAGGGGATCACAAATCACAAAGGGGAGTATAACTGTGGAATGACCTGCTGCCACTTCATCACCTTAACCGTACAGGTGGAATCTGAAGAGCTTTGTTCACTTTTCCAATGAATCTGTGCTCGAGGCACACTGCAGTCAGGTAGGATAGCACGTACCTGCAACACCCAAATAAATCACTGGTGCAGGCAGAAGAAAAGTAGCAGATTATCCAGCTTTCTTAAAAAAAGGAAGTAAGCATAAAGGATTAAGGAGCTGTAAAACAACTTAAACCCAAGAGCAAGATACACCAGGGAGAGCTGTTGCAAAGAACAATCATACAGGTAATTGTGATAATTTTCTTAGTAACCATTGTTTTGCTCTTACGATTAGTCATCCTGCACTCTAGCTTTTCCAATTTGTTTCCTCAAAATTTAGACTTGCTTGGATTCCAAGAACTCCAACTTATTTATTCAACTGTAAATGCTATTTGTCCTCATCAGACTACTTAATCTAATCATAGGAATGACCTCAATTCATTTTTGGCCTTACTACCTTCCAAGACCCTGTATTCTTTCCACGTATAGTAAAGGAAAAATCTTATTTTTTAAAAAATATACACATGATTTTTTTAAAAGGTCACCATGAAAACACCACAGTATTAGTAGATACATATATCATACATACATACATAAATTAGTCAATATACATACACATATCAATATTTTATTTAAAGAGAACAGTGCTATAAGTGAGCCTGATTGTGCTAACAATTGTAATGGCAATTCTTGGTACTTGCATCTTTGTTAAGGGAAAGGGATCCTCTTGGAGAATTTTGCCATTCTCCATCTGCATTCAATGGCTTCACGTTCAGTTTTGGGTCCTGACAGAGGGGGCTTTCCAGGATAAGCTGGGTACAAATAATTAAAGGTGGTAGAAGGTACAAACTTCTAGTTACAAGATACATAAGTCCTGGGAATGTAACATACAGCATGGTGACCACAGTTAATAATACCGTATTGGATATTTGACATTTACTAAGAGATTAGATCTTAAAAGTTCTCCTCACAAGAAAAAAAAAAAAAAAATAGTGTACCTACATGCGGTGATGGATGGATGGATGTTAACTGAACTTACTGTGCTGATCATTTCGCAGTAGAAACATATATATCAAACCGTTCTGTTGTACACCTAAAACTAATACAATGCTATATGCCAATTAGATCTAATTTAAAAAAAAAAAAGTTTTTAAAGTTTTAGAAACACTGCCGTGGAACTGTCCAGCTTGAAGGAGGGGAGGAGAAGGAGATGAGGGAGAGATCACTATCTTAAAGGCGTGAAGGGCTCATAGGGAAGGGACTGCAAGCTTTAAGGGCAGAACTAGGACCAAAAGTAGATTTGAGGGGCAGCAGGCTCCACCTAAATGTGAGGAAATACCTTTTTAACCTAAAGGTAATGCAGGTGACACTATAAATTAAATCTGTTCCCATCACCACTGGACATTCAAGCCAAAGCAAACTTAAGACTGCCTGAGAGGACGTATCTGCAGCAGGGGGATTGCTACTAAGGCTATGTCCCTCCAGGGAACTTTGAGCTGTTATTTCAGTTTTGCTGTTGTTGTTTGGATGTAGAACCCTCATATCTCTTATTAAATTTGTGAGTAGGTATTTTAAGCTTTACTTCCTCTGCAGAAGGGAACTTCTCCCACCATATTTTCTCAATTATTATTACATTTAAAACTATCGTTTTGGGGTGGCACCTGGGTGGCTCAGTTGGTTAAGTGTCCGACTCTTGATTTCAGTTCAGGTCATGATCTCAGGGCCCTGGGATTGAGCCTTGCATTGGGCTCTGTGCTCAGTGGGGAGTCTGCTTAAGGATTCTCTCTCTCCCTCTCCCCCTCACCCCCACATTCGTTTTCCCTCTCTCTCTTTCTCCCCCCACCATAAATAAATGTATGTTTAAAACTATCAGTTTCTATATATTTAATCTGAACTGAGCTACCTTAATAAACTTTGTAACTATTATTTATTCAACGAATATTCACTGAATGCTTCCTCTGTGCCTGGACCATGTTAGGCACTGTGAATTTAATGGTGACCAAGCACAGAGTCCCTGTTCATGAAGCCAAACTGTCTAGTTGACAAGGTAACTCTGACATTACCTCACCGGAGTAAGTACCTGTTTTGTTTGTCTGTTTGCTCCTCCCTGTTCCTTTCCCAGAGATTTCTAACGCAAAAGCGGTAAAGGGAGAGGTCCCATTTAATGAGGACTGGGTCACAATCAGGGAGATGTGACCACATTGCTATAGTTGTTTTTCTGTTATTGTTGTTTTTCTTGGAGGGCAGGTGCTTACAGCTTTAAGTACTAAGTAAACATGTAGGACTAAGAGATATGCCCACATAAATGAAGGCAGATTTCAAATCAAAGTAAAGGTGAGCTTTCAAAACACATCAGAGCTGTCCAAAGACAGAACAGGGAATTTCAGTTTCCTGCACTAGAAATATCTAAGAAAAGCCTGGAGGGACACCCTGGGAAAGATGATGTATCAGGTGATCAGTATCAGGTAACAGAATGGCCTACCTCATTAGTTACTGAAACCTGAGAAGTGTTTTCCAAAAATGGTGCCCATCCCAGACCATTTACATTAGAATATCTGAGAATGAGGCCCAAGTCTTGGTATTTTTTGGAGGTCCCAGGTGAATGTTAAGTGTAGTGAGGGTAGATAACCATCAAGAGACATCAAAAGCCCCCCACAATAGGGCACTGGCTAGATTCTAGGATGTATGCAGACCTGAAGCCCTAAAGTAAAAGGGAAGGCACACTGTCATACCCTTTTCCACATGAGCAAGGTCCTCAGGAAGAGCAAATGAGCTAGAACACTAGCTTGTAATAAACAAGTACAAGGGCTAAGATGTGCTCATGAGGGAGGAAGGCCAGAACTATCAAGAACACACTGAATGGAGACAGAGAGAAGGGGACACGAACCATTTTAAAATTCCAGAGATCACTATGGCTCTGCGTGGAATAACTGTATTGAGTAGGAGATGCATTTTAGGCTATTAGGAGTACTTGTTCTTTTTCATTCTTTCTTTCTTTCTTTCTTTAGCCAGAAAATTCCTAGTTACATTCTTATCTCTTCCAAAGCTACATTCAGGTTAATAAGATGTTTACAAAATTCACTGGGATTTTGGGAAGACTGTAGGAGAGACTGCTTAGCAAAATTCTTATACCAAGGGAAAAGCTATGGCTTTTGGTACTGAACAAAGTTCTACCAAAAGCAGAAAAGCAAAATACAGGCATATAACATAAGCTCAGGGCCCCCATTGAACGTCTATGATTTCCAAGTACCCCCAACAGCTAACACTAGAAAACAGCTTATTTTTAGTACTTGAGGCTGTTTTTGAACATCACCATGCTTTTGAACCTTGTTTTTTGTTTTATTTTTTTCCTACTACAGCTTTTTCATTCCTTCAAAATTACCAAGGATTATTGACTAAGATTCCCCAGGGCAAACGAGAACAGTGGTAGTAAGGGTGGCAGAACCTGGGAAAGGAAGGTCCACCTCTACCCTTCAGTGGCCTAGAGGAAGAGAAAGGTAAATGGGGAATAGAAAGGTAACTGCATTGGTCAAGACCAGAGTGAAAGCTGGCATTAGCCCCAAGAGAAAAATGCAGAAGTTCTGATTCTCAGCCCTTATTGCAAACCACCAGCCATTCTCACTTCCCCTGCCAACAGAGTTGACTTTTGCCAGTGAGGGAAGAACTAGTTTCACAAACAATTATCTCAATAAGAAATAAGGGTGGGGTACTAAGGGACCATAACCACGGTGAATTGTTTTTGACTCGAAGAACCACTGTCAGGCTTGCAATAAAAATTGATTTGTTCCTTCAACATTGTACTAGACCAGCTTATAAGAATAAAATCCAGTGGGTAATTGTTGGTTGGACTGATGTAGCTGAAACTTCTGTCTAGGAGTACAAAAAGCTTCAGAGAACAGAGAGAGGCAAAGTCGACCTGAACGGTGAACTTGCAAAATATAAAAGCTGCCATCAGAGTCACCACAAATGAGCCAGGGCAGAAAAGCAAAAGGGGATTTTCTGCAGCCATTAATTGCCGTATTACCATTATTATCATTATATAATACAGTACCATATGGGGAGCATTAAATAGTGTACTTTCCAAAGAGACTCTGGCCAACTGGGTTAGGCAATGGCCTCCTTGAATCAAAACCTATTGCTCCTTGAGGCTCACATAGCTGTCTTGATTAGACACAGCAGCAGGCTCCAGTTGAAGGGACGATTCTTTTTTGAAGGGAGGTAAAATAGAGTAATTGCCAGATGTTTGCAATTTTAGCTATAAAAAGATGGCTTCTTTCCATTCCTGAGTATGTTGAATCTTTTTTTTTTTTCCTTTCTACCCAAGCTATTGTGGTTCACTAAAATAGGCCACTGCACTGATGAATCATCATTCAAAACTGCAATAATGGAAGCAGAACAAATATGACATTTTAAATTCACATATAAGAGAAATAAGTAAAAATGTACGGACAATAGTTCTATGCTAAGTAACAGAAAACATGCCGCCATATAAAGAACCTGATTTTGGTTCAGAAGAGTTATTCTTGAATCTCCTCTTGACTACTCTCTACCTGTAAGACCAGGTACCAGCATCTCCTCAACTACCATATGGGGTCACTATCCCTGCCCAGCGTCCCTCTCAGGGGAAAGAACTCATGCCTTATCCCTCCCCATACCACACCCGTATATGCAGTACCCAGAGGAGATGTGCAAATATATATGGTATGAACGTATATCAAAACCATATAACATGATATAACTGCATACACGGTGTACATTGTATGTATAAGCATTATATTTTCTGCTATAATTATTAGAAACACGACAACCACCACCACCATGAAATACTCAGCTCTCTCTTCAAACTCCTAACTCTGGTGAGAGAAAAACGGAAATCTGGCTCTTATTTAAGCAGCAAAAATATGACTGGCTTGAGACACTGGTGACCTCTTAGGCAAGGGATGTTATCTTTCTTAATGAGTGAGTTAAGCATCTCTTTAAGGGCCTGATGACATATGGACCCTTTCCCTGAAAAAGACATACACATGGGCCAAGTGTAAACACAACTTCAGGAGACTGTCAAAATCTCAAGTATGAATCCCAGGGATGAACGGGACCCAAGATAAAATTCCTAATTAAGTTAATTATTTTTTTCTCTGATAATATAATTAATAACATCTCTAAACTCTCTTTCCTCATTTGATATTTTAGAAAACAAAAGATTTTAAAAATTAATAAAAATCACTACTTTAAATAGTTTGCTATTTAATGTTCATTGACATTATTATCTGTAATGACAGTTCAATAATAAAAATGCTTCTTCTTAAAGAGACCACAAATATAAATCTTTTTTTTTCACAACATACTTCAAGTAAAGTCTCTGGGAAACATGTTCTACAAATTCAGAATAGGACATATCAAAACATCATCATTCTAGTGGGGACAAACTAAAACAAGCCTATCCTAAAACACCTCCATAGAGCAAAAAAGGATAAAAGTAAGGTTATTTTCTCTTTTTTTAATTAATTTATGTGAGAGACAGAGAGAGAGAGAATGTGAGCAGGGGGAGGGGCAGAGGGAGAGAGAGAGAACCCAAGCAGACTGCACGCTGAACGCAAAGCCGAAAGCAGGGCTCAATCTCATGACCCTGAGATCATGACCTGAGCCAAAAATCAAGAGTCCAATAGTTAGCCAACTGCACCACCCAGACGCCCCGAAAACTAAGGTTACTTTCAAAAACAGCCAGCAAGAGTTACATTTGGACAATAATGATTTAAAAAATATCTATGGATGAAAAACTATGGATTACGATTCCCAGATCTACTATTCATGCTTTAATTTTAATAAGAGCAGCAATAACAATGGCAGCTTCCACTGAGTTAGCTATTATTTTGTATGCTACTCCGTCAACACATTCACTGGATTTTGAAAACAACTCTTTGAGATATATATTTTTTAAAGATATATACATTTTTTAAAGTAAGAACAAATTGAGAGATCTTAAGTAGCTACTTAACCTAATTAGCCCAAGTTCCTAGAGAATTAGAGGTAAACTCAAACTTAAACCCAGATCTATCTGATGCTGGAGTCTCCATGCTTAAGCACTGCCTGCCCTGAGTCTTTCCTCTTGCAGCCTTCCAGTCCTGTCCTGGCCCCAAGTAAACTCTTCTTTCCAAGTCGTCCAAGAAAATAATCATAGAGCCACTTCACAGAATTTACAGCTCTTTACTGTTAGTTAACTCGTCCTTTTCATATGTCAAGTTTCTAATAAACATATAACCTGCTTAAGGACTAGGATGTGTTTGCACTCTATTCCTATCACCTACAGAGCCCCACTCAAAATGGCATGAGGTGTATCAGAATTGTCCCTGCTGGAGGAAATGGAATAAAGGCAGAGGATGAGGTATGACAAAGTAAAATCCATCTACAGGACCATATGAAATGGGCATGTAGGACACTCCAAGGTCATGGCAATATTTCCAGATATACATCATGTATTGGCCATCTATCCTAGTAAATAATTTTTACAAAGGAAGCACTTAATAAAATCCAAATACCTATTACATTTATGAACATATATCAATAACGAAAACAACAAATTTTAATGTCATTTTAATTTCAATTTAATGCCAATAAAACTACCAATGATATCTAACAAGTTTAAGGAAGATGACATAATTCACCTGAATTAATGGAGATTTCAAATGGTTATTCAAGAACTTTCTGAAATAATGTCTTTTTGGTAATGACTTTTTGGGATAGCTTTGGCTGTTTTATACTTCCATACATTATCCTGTACACATCCATGCACAGGTAATTTTTGCATGTTATTTGGATGAATTCAATCTTCAAACAGCTCTGAATGGTAATGATTGGGGAAAATAACAGTGATAAGTTTTTCTTCTTTTAATACAAAACATTAATAGCATTAACACAAGATGCAGTATAGTGCTAAGAAAAAGCTCTATACGTGGAATTAGGAGACAAGAATTCAAATCCCAGCTTTGCCCTATACTGGTTGTTTCACTTTGTATTATATTCTCTGCAGACTGAAGGTGATGATACCTATATTTACACTGCAGCTAAAAAAATAGGTTAACAGTAAAGCAGAGTAGCTTTCAGATGAAATAGGCTAATAAATCCACTAAAAAAGTTCTTCCCATACTTAAGACAATGTTCTGCCAGAGAAATTATTTTAGTGATAGTAATAATCAATAACTATTATTGCACAGTGATTATTTATATTAGTAATATTTTACTTAAGGCAAAATATTAAAATTTGGCAACATATGGCTTCTACACTTAAGAGCCTCACTTGTGGGTCCTCTGAATCTTGGATTTTTCATTTGCCTTTAGGAACTATAATAATGTAGGAACCATAATAATGTTACAACATATTGTGGTGACTGAACTAGATATTATGTGGGAAAGGAATTTAAATCCATTCACACACAGGCACACACACACACACACACACACAATCTTTAAAGTGGCAAGTTGTAATGAATGTTTCATAATAAAGTCCTTCTTTCATTGCTTCCTGTTTTCTCAGGATCACCCAAAATGAAGATAAGTAAGAAAGCAACACATAACAACAACAAAAAGATTTCAAGTTTCTTCACTTCACATATTTGTTTTACTAGGGTAATTAAGGCTGGTTTGATCTAATTTGGGGAGTGCTTTCTTTACCCTTCTTTTCTGTCTTAGCCCCTGTTATACAGAAATATTTCATTCTCAAGCATGATAGATGCTTGGGGAGAAATGGCATGATCTTTCTGGTCAGGACCAGGAAGAGGCTTCTTGCCCATGGTGTGATAAGGTCAGTCTGATCTTCTTTCTTGGTTCTTCCTCCCCATAGCTACCCAACTTCCTTGAGCTATTCCTACAGCTATGTTATAGAGCATACTAGATTTTCAGTCTACTGAGAATGAAGTTCCTTGGTTCCTATCACAAAAGGATGCCCAGAAGCCCAGATTCACTGCCTAAAGACATCAGCCAAAGGCCACCAAAATTACAAGGTTGAGAATGGGGATGGGGATCTTTCTCAGCTTTTGCATATGTTATTCCCTTTGCTTGGGGTGTCATGCTGTTCATCATTCTTTACTGCATAGCACACAGCTAACCCACTCTCCAAAACTCTGCTCAGATGGCCCCTCCTCTGTGGCTCTTTCCCCAATTTCTCCCACAACACACCCTTCCTATCCTTTTACAGCACTTAGTTTACAGAACCTTATGGAGATATGGTACCTCTTCCAGGCCTATCCTGTGTAGCAAGCCGTCTATTCTGTTTGAGATCAGCAACACACAAAGCAAAGAACAGACAGCAGTGGAGAATACTGGTGGCCAAAGTGCTAGAAAGCTTGAGGTGTCACATCTCAGGGACCTGTACTCTTCTCTGGAGCTGTGCTCAGCCTTCCAGTCTCTAGCTACAGTAAATTTAAGAAAGGATGATAAAAATATAATGCCATGATTTTTTTTTTCTCTTTTGCAGCTCCTAGGGTCAACCATTGTTCCAGGGTATTTCTTTATATGGTATATTTGCCCAAAGGCTCAGGTGTCAGATTTATTTTTATAATATCCATAATGAATCCATTTATAGATGATTTACATAGGCCTGTCATGACCCAAAATAGGCTGAGGTTTCAGGCATCGTTACCTGAAGTAATACAATAGTAAGTGCTCCATACTGAGGCATTCTAGAAGAATCTCTCTCTTTTTTTTTTTAATCTTCTTTCTTCTGTCTTTGGGTCCCAATTAAAATTCCTTGAGACAACATATGCAGAAAACTCTGTTATGATAAAAGCACAGAGGGAAAAGCACAGCAAGGTGAAGAATGATTTGAGTCCATGAATCTCTCCATTGTTCACATGATAAAAGATACCTAAGACTTCAAAAGCCACTGTCATTAACTAAGGAGATAGTGTGTACCCTGCAGAAGATTCAAAAGGCATTAAAACACCATTCCCTGGAGTTATTGAAATAAATGAATGGTTCCCAAACTTTGGTTGAGCCTCAATCAGAACTATCTGGGGAGTTTTGTTTTGTTTTGGTGCAGATGCCTTGAAATTCCAAATCTGTAGTAGTGACATGAGCCCCAGGGTTTGTTTGTTTTTTCTTTTAAAGAAAAAATGTTCCCGGAGGCATATGGGGGCCTCAGTTGGTTAAGTGTCCGACTCTTGGTTTGGGCTCAGGTCATGATCTCAGAGTCATGAGATTGAGCCCCCGTGTGGGGCTCCTCACTCAGCAGGGAGTCTGCTTGAAGATTCTCTCTCTCTTCCCTTTTGCCCCTACCCCCCACCCCCACTTTCTCTCTCTCTCTCAAATAAACAAATAAATCTAAAAACAAAATGTTCCCCAAGTCTTTCTGATGACTGGTCAGCTTTGAAAACCACTGGTTTAAGCCATACATTATAACAATAATCATCAGAGTATGGTGCAGACAATTCGGTGTCCACATAAGATGGCACTTGAGAAGGAGACGAAAACATTTAGAAATCTTTATGTATGATGTGTTTCTTATTATTAAACTTTTCATTTTGGAATATAGATTCATAGAAAGTTGTAAAAACTGCTTAGACTCCCATGTACCACTCATCCAGCTTCTTCCAATAGTAACACCTGATACAGGTAGAATACAGTATCGAAACCAGGAAACGGACATTGTTATTTTAGTGTTAGCTAGCCCTTACTCCATTTTCACCATTTTTTTGACCTGCATTCATTTGTGTGTCTATATAGTTCTATGCAATTTCATCCCATGCATAGATTCATGCAACTACCACTACAACCAAGATACAGAACTGCTCCACCAACACGATAAGACTCCCTGTTGCTTTTTCTTGGTATGAACACCCACTCCCTGCCCCACTCCATCCCTCATTCCTGTTCCCTAGCAACCAGGAATCTGTTCACCATCTCTACAGTTTTGTCATCTCAAGAATGTCTTATAAATGGAATCATACAGTATATGCAACCTTTTGAGACTGACTTCTTTTTTCATTAAGCATCACGCCCTTGAAGTCAATCCAGATTGCTGCATATATCAATAGTTTGTTCCTTTTTATTGATGGACAGTATTATTGCATTCTTTGGATGTACCAGAGTTTGTTGAAATATTTACCCATTGAAGGACATTTGGATTGTTTTTAGTATCTTGTCATTACGAAAAAAAGTTGCCATGAACATTCACGTATAGGTTTCTGTGTGAACATAACTTTTCATGTCTCTGAATTGAATTTCCAGGAGTGCAACTGCTGAATCATATGGTTGATACATGTTGGGGAAAAAAGGTGCCAAAAAGTTTTACAGAGTGGTTATACCATTTTACACAGTCTTACCAGCAATGTATGAGCGATCCAGTTTCTCCACAACCCTACCAGCAATTTTTTTTTTATTTTAGCTATTCTAATAGGTGTGTAGTGATATTTTACTGTATTTCTATATTTACTTTTATTTTTGAAAAAGAAATTAAGCTTTGTTTAGATTTAAAATATGGAGTGACAATAATATTATACATTTATATAATTTAAAAATAAAGAAGATTAAAGAGCACCTCACCACAGAACACAGCATTATTCACCATTTTTGAAGTCCACTACCTTATTAAGGAATCTACTTCCACAGTTAATTATGCTGACAGGTTACAAAATAAAAGAGATTTTGTTAACAATACATGAACTTCTCTTTGTTCTAAAACATCTAATCCAATGTGTCCACATAAATTAATTCTATCACTGGAGCTTCTAAACAAGTCACCCAAAATGCATCAGCGACACAGAGCTGTGGTTACTGTGGAAGGAATCCAGAGGATCAAAGCTCAGCTTGACCATCCACTGTACTGTAAAACTGAACAAGCCACCTGACCTCTGAGCCTCTAAAACTGGGGTAATAATCCCTGCCTTCAATTCAACAATTCTGTTTGTTATTTACAGCACTCCTAGGGCAAAGGCCTGACACCTCCCAGAAATGTATCAGTGAAATAACTATCCTCATCTAGGAAATGAAGGGTTGCATTAGATAATTTTTAAGATATACCCTGGTCTAGAATTTCATAGTTTATGTAATATTGAGGCACTGTGATTCCTATCATTGCTATTTGAAGTTAATAATCTTCATCAGTATATATTAATACCTTCGTTAGTAGTAATTAGAGTTATATTACTACATATTTATTAGTCTTATAGTACCAGTATTATAATTTAGAATAATTAGTATATAGTATGTATAAGATTATGAGATGCATTTATTAAATAAATACTATTTTTCAATATTACTTATTATGAATAAAAACAGTTAATTATTTTTATTATAGCAAGAAGTACATTCCATGAGGGCAGGAATTCATCTCTGTTTTGTTCATTGCCATTCATTTAGCTCCTAGAAGAGAGCCTGATACAAAATCTGTTTTAGGGAAATGATTATTGAATAAGCACACCACAGCAGTTCCTTAGAGTTGTAAGGTATTTTCTGGTTTATAAAACATTTTCATACTCATTATTATAGTCGATGCTCAAGCAATCTTGTAAGGTAATTAATCTCTCCAGCTAATTTTATAAATTAAGGAAATGTGGAATAGAAAAATGTCATCATCAAGGTCAGGTGGCAAACCTGAGGCTTGAAGGTAAATACTCCGACCCCCGAATCAGCATGAACCTTGGCTCTCCAGAGTGTCAATAAGGCCTGTGAATATTTGGTAAAATCTAACGTCACCCAAAGAACTACAAATCTTTTCAGGAAGATGTGATGTGAAGAGCAAATTAATACAATTATTATCTGACCCTTTAATGAATGAACAGCTTGTCCTTTTTTCTTCCCCCCGAGGCTCTGAAAATTAAAACTCCTGTACAGCACTCCACAGCAATAGAGGAGACTCAACACGCTTACCGCGGACCAGAAAAGGCATGCCAGTCAAACCCAAGTGGCATTAGAGCTCCTGATGTTTCGGTGACTTTGTGACTGTCCTCATAACAGACCATGCATAATTACAACAAACGTCTAAGAAGCTGCAATTGCTCTCATGCAGTTGCTGGCAACTTAATGGGACTGTCAGGATTACGGAAGGAAGATGTCCCCCATTTGCACCTGCAAAGTCGCAGGCTAGATTCACCTTTCACGGCAGGGACAGAAACTACAGGACTCCAGAGACAACCTGTCCATATTAGACAACCTAAATATTTAGAGTCTAAATATTTAGATATGACTGTTTAGAGTTTAAAATCAGTCCTCCCACATTTTCTGCCACCTACTCTTCCAGGTTTCACCAAAAAAAAAAAAAAAGAATAAGAAGAAAAAAGTTCACTAACCATAAGAAGAGAAGAAGCACCAAATTGGCCTGTAGGTTAAACACAAAAATGGTAAGAGAAAAACCATGCTACATTATTTAACTATATTGCCATTGGTGGCCATCTGTTTCCCTCGCATGTTAGCTTCTGTTGAGAAAATAAGTAGGTCCAGCCAAACCAGTGTCATATCACTAATGGCTACTTCTCTACCAAGTATCAATAATCCAGGACTCATTGATTCCTAGGAGACAAGCCTGTCTTGCCTCTTTCAATCTGAGATAATGGAGATGCAGTGGAATGCACACGTTTGGGAAACCCAGGCTTGGACCCCAGTTCAGCCCCAAACCCTTGGATAAACTTGGGAAGCCATCCCCTTCCCTCTTAGACTGAGTTTTCACATCTGACAAATGTAAGAACTAGAACACATGACCTTCAAACTCTTTTCTAGTTCTGCTGCTCAAAGACCTTGTGATTAACGCATGAAGAATGGCTCTGTCACAAAAGCAGAAATGAAGGAAGACTGACTGCCATCTCCACCATGGGGGATTCCACTGTTTGTGATGGCATTTTGTTCTAGCTACTATGTCTACTCCAGATTATTCCCCCTCCATGAAATGGATGAATAATCTCAGGGGAGCAGAAAGCATGAAGAAGATCCAGTCACAAATTTCCAGGTTTAGGACCCTCACTGAATAGAATGATTTCACCCATTCTGATTGGATTTTTCAAGTCTAGGTGAACCAATGTAGGCAAAGCTTGAAAGTTGAGGTCTTATGTGTATTATCTAGAAGTATATAAGGTATTATATGCTGAAATAGTTTGTGAGAAGAGCAACCATTTTGAAATTAATCCCAGAAGAATCATGTAATAATAAAGTAATGGAGTTAGAGGAAGCTGTCTATCCCAATCTCTAATAAATAGAACCCTTTAACACCAGTAAGAAGCCTAGACATGAAAAGTAGAGGCCGGCTTTATTATTTTACTAGCTATATGGTTACTGAATAAGTTATTTCACTTCTGGTAGTTTACCACTCAGCAAAATGGCAATAATATCCGTTCTACCTAACTCCTAGAGCTACGGCAAGAATCGCCTTTGGAGAATGAAATGACGGCGAATATGGAAGTGTAGGATAAACCATAAAGGGCTGTACAAATACAAAGGGATTCTACTGCAAGAGTTCCCTTGAATTCATACCCTAGACAATCGATTTTTCAAAAATCTTACATAAAAAATGTTTTCTAAAGGAACTTCAGAAATTGGAGAAAGTAAACTTCAGGCCACAAGGCAACCCCAAATTTACAAACGTGGAAACATTACAAATGATTCTGTATGATAATCTATTATAATTACCACATTTCATTCAACAAGAGTATTAAAAGAGAAAAAAAGCGTGTGTGTGTGTGTGTGTGTGTCTGTGTCTGTGTCTGTGTATGTCTATTTCCAATTCCCAGAGTTGTAATGACAGGAACATTTCAGAACCATCTCAAGAAAATAATGTATTAGTAAAGTAGGAAAGCTCACTTACTTTGGTATCTACCAAGAACAAAAAAGAAAGATCTATACCCTGTTCTGCCATCCAAGTCTAAGGCTTTGTGTTTTTGGTTTGGTTTTGGTTTTGCAAATCTGGAGAAGATGGAAGACCCACATTATAGGATACAGAACATTACTGGCTAGTACTTTAAAGACCAGAAAAAAAAAATGCATTATCTTGTTGTCCTCATCAGCCAAAAATAGAAGATGATGAGACAAAATCATACATACATAGCAACCACACCATCAAAAAAAAAAAAAAAAAGATACAGGCATTTAACAGTATAAACTTTGTTAGAAGGCAAAACAATAAAAAATATATATGGCTCATAAGCTTATTATACTAAACACGAGAAGGCATTTAGAAATGCAGGGTCACTCAAAGAGGACTAAGGAGATGCCAGTTGTTAAAGAAGATCCCTGGAAAGTCTGAGAACAATGGTAGCAAAATACGGGGATCTGAAGGCCTAAAGAGCAACTAACTGGGAAAAACAACAAAGCTCTTTAGAGAAAGGTTATTAGCAGAATACCTTTTAAAAGGAATTTATGACAATTGGGCTCCCAGCTGACTCAGTCCGCAGAGCCTGTGACTCTTGATCTCGGAGTTGTGAGTTCAAGCCCCACATTGGGTGTAGAGATTCCTTACTTAAATAAATAACTTTTTTTTAAAGATTTTATTTATTTATTTGAGACAGAGAGAATGAGAGAGAGAGAGAGAGCACATGAGAGGGGGGAGGGTCAGAGGGAGAAGCAGGCTCCCTGCCGAGCAGAGAGCCCGATGCGGGACTCGATCCAGGGACTCCAGGATCATGACCTGAGCCGAAGGCAGTCGCTTAACCAACTGAGCCACCTAGGCGCCCAATAAATAATTTTTTAAAAAAAGAAAAAAAACTCATGACATATGGGATCCCATAAATATAAGTTGATGTGCAGAACATGTGGGTACTTAGCCACTCTCAGTCAGAATTTAAAAATGAGAAAGCAAAGCCCAGACATTGCAGACATAACACCAAGGTAAGAAATGGAATTGAAAACTTCCAGGCGGCAGTGGTTCCATAACTCCTGGCCTAAAAACCTCAAGGAATGGGGATAGGAGGGTAAAAGTAATTGAAACACAAACCTAACACCTAACAGGTAGCTGTGAAGCCGGGATCTGAATAAGCGGGTTTATATTGCTATGGCCTAAGCATTACCCCAAACATTACAGAGCACCTACTATGTGGCAGGTATCCTGCTGGGTGTCACTGGGAGTAAAGGCATGAGTCAGGCAGTCCCTGCCTCCAAAAGCTCCAAGTCCACTGAAGGAGACAGGCTCATTTACAAGGAAGTCTGTTGAAAGGCACACTGGATAAGAATTCTATGAGGTGGATGAAGAGGTTATGGCATAGTGAGGAAGAGTCCTCACTAGAATATGGTCCTAGGTCCTATATAACTCTGGACTCAGACAGAGGGGACCTGAGCTCAGCCCTGAGCAGGCCATGCATATCTGAGCAAATAACTTCTACCCTCTGCCCTGCACTTCTCACTTTTACACCAGAAAAAGACAGACTGTATGCTTTCTATTAATTCTAACTTGCTGCCTTTGCAGTTAAGCTTTTTAGACGTCAGGCTCTGAACTAAGCTATGAATGAAAAGACTCTAGGGTGAGAAACTGAGGGAGAATATGTACTAAAGGCAAAGAACAGGTGAGCTGGGCCACCAGATCCCGGCATCTTCAATTCACCCTGCACATAAAAACTGTGTTACCTACTATCTGGGGATTTCACTAATGGTGCAGAGCATTCTAAATGGACCCCCCCTCAAAAAAAAAAAAAAGAAAGAAAGAAGAAAAGGAAAAGGAAAATGGATATGAACTTTAAAAATGTATAAAAATGTAAACAAAAAAATAACATAAATCATAAAAATATTTAGAGTAACGGAGAATGCACTAACATTTAAATTAAATAGAAAGTAAAGCAAATCTCACACTTCCAACAAATATCATGTCATAATACAGAGCAGATGAAGAGATGGAGCTTCATTTAAAAACAAAGTCTGAATATCCATGAACCTTTCCCCATATTTATCTTTAAAATGTATATATGCAAGGGAAATTTCTTCTTTCACGTATTCAAAAAAGGTTATATTAAAAAAAGAGAGAGAGATTGGCAGAATCGCAAGAAAGAATCAAGACTTCAGAAATTAAATGAGACTGAGTTGCTTCAAATGAGGATGCCATATTCCAAACTGTTTATTGCGAGAGAAGAATTACTGAGCAGAGCACTCACCCATCCAGCCATCCGCCATCCATCCAAATATATACATACAGAAGAACATACAGACATACATTTGACCATACACAATCATTCCTACTAAAAACACAGTAGCATACTAGGAGCCAAGAGGAACATAAGGACGAGTGAGAAACCATGTCTTGTTGCTTAAATGGGGAAACAAAGCTTACGTTCTTACAAGGAAGTATCACCATCACATGGGGCCTGGGTGCCAGAAATGCCAGGAAGAGAAGAGCAAGCAGGATAGCACCTGGGCGAGGACAACAGACTTGCTTCAGAAACGTAGGGGAGCCACAAAACCATAGAGAAGGTCACCTCTCATCTCTGAACTCCCATTTCCCATTTTCCATGTGAAAATAGCCACTTACCTCATAGGGTTGTATGAGAAGTCCATAAAATGGTTACGAAGAAGCAGAGCGCTTGGCATAGACCACATGTTGAACAGCGATACAGCAAGAGCAGGAGGAGTGACAAAAAACAGAAATGTATGTGAGGGTCACAGAACACGACGCATGTGGAAACCCAGGGAAGGGAATGAGAACTTCTGATCCAGGCCGTAGCTGGCCATTTTGGAGAGGGCGACACCAGTAGGATTTTGACAGGTGACCAAAGGGATGAGGGTGGGATGCTGAGAAAGAGCAAATGGTTGTGAGCTGCAGAGTTTTGAAGAGGACACCAGTGTCCCCAGAGAACTACACAGGCAGTAAGCGAGCCTCACGGAGGGCAGTGAAGAGAGCAGGGCGTCTCGAGAGCAAGAGAGTCACTCAAGGGGCCAAGCCGCTGCGACTCATCACACTCAGAATGTAGGGGTCTGAAGGGGGATCGCGGCCTGCTCCTCCTCCCTCACATATGCCACGTATCGCCTCCTTAATATAGGACCTGCCCCCACCCCCTCCAGCGGTAGGGGTTGTCACACCTATGAAGGTGTGACAGGCTTCCTCACACGCTTGCTTCCTACTCCAGGAGGGAGCCTATCTTATTCCTTTCATATTAGAGGGAAGTCCATTTCAGCTCTCCCCCAAAATTAGGGGACAAAATAACATAGCCCCCAGTAAGCAAATAAGGGAACATGCTGAGAAAACAAATAAGGAAGCCATCATACGGCCCTTCCTGTCCCGGAGAGGAGGGATCCTCTTCCAAATCCTAGCCCCAGGCCTGCAACCACTAAAGAACAAAGGAAACCAGTTCCTCTAAGTCTTGGATTGACTGTGGAGATGCAGTCTCCTTCAAGGCCTGTAAAACTCAGACACTGCCACGGAGATTAGTAGAGCACCAAGAGTGTCACTTCCTGTTTTTCCAGAGTAGCTCTTGCCCTCTCTGGATAAAGGATACCCAAAGATCCATGGCCCCAGCTCAGGCGTACACGCTGATGCCTGACTTCCCTACCACCTGCCTAAGCGTCCAGCCCCCTCACACAAGCTGGATATCTGGAAGAAGTTACTCAATTCTAATGACAATACCAATAGATGAGTGAAGTGTTTGCTGGGGGCAGGGAGAGGACTAGGAGGAAAAGAGAAAGACCGAAATATACCACAGAGTGTGGAACAGTCTCACAAAAACTTGCTGGAAGAAACACACTCATGTCACCCAAAAGTGCAGGTGGGGGAGGGAGAGAACAGAGAAAGGGGGCACTGAATCTCTTTTCACTGTCTCTTTGCTCTCAGCTCCCAGAAGTTTACCGTTCCTCTGTTGTCAGTTATAAGTCATTGTTTCATGGATTTGGCTGAGCTGCTGACATTGATTGGTAAAAATATGGAAGCTTTTCAACCCAATAGTATGGCACTCTCCATGCTGCCTGTGAGGTTCAGTGTGGGAATGTGCAGGTACATACACACCCGAGATGCTGAGCTCACGTGGCTCATCCAACTCCCGCTTGATGAAAACTGAATGTACTGCTATTACAACCCCTAGAACTAGGCTTCGCTCTCATTTGCCTGTGACCTTCAGCAAATGCAGATCTCACAGAGCTCTCCGGACAACTTTCTCCTACAGCAGCCTAGGGGAGTCTTAACAATTCCAGTTTTAACAATTCCAGGTGCCTCACGAGGTTCCCTTCATATGGGTTTCCCATCAGACCACTTCTTGGCAGCATGTGGGGACACGTGTCCAATGGCAAGAGAGAAGGGCAATTGGGTGGCAGACACATCTCTACAAGACAACGGGATGGGGTGGAAGATAACACAGTAGAAGAAGACCAAGGTTCTAGTTTGGGCTCTAGCCCTAACTCACTATATAACCACAGCCATATAACCCCTAAGAGGTCTCACTCTCTTTATCCCTAAAAAAAAGTCGGCTTTGATAGTTTCTAGATGTGTTTTTAACCTTTGGCAGTCTATTAACTATGATAAGCACACTGAATTCTTAAGCTACCTTTTTCTGACACAACATTGTGTAGATAGATCACCTTTATTATATTGAACTCTCCCACTCTGGGCACCCAACTCTAAAATCCCCCCACTTACCTTCACCTCCAGGTTGCTTGTATGGGTTGTACTTGGGCTTTGGAGCAACTACTGGTGCAAACTTCTTGGGTGGTTGTTGTGTGGACACTGAAATGCTGGGGGTCCCAAAGGAATGGGTGGTCTCCATCCGCGCAGGCACATGGCCAAGGGGCTCACCAGTGCTTTTGGGTGGCAGCCAAGATGGGTGAGACATTGTTGGAATCTGTAACTAAAGAGAAATGAACACAGCTGGTTTACAGAAGCACGAAAATGGAGGCAACCTACCTCACTTCAACATTATTTCCCCTTAATCCATACTTGATGAAATCTTGACAGAGCTCTCTGAGAAGAAGGAAAAAGAAAGAGAAAAGGCGAATGAGGGGAGGAGGAGGAGGAGGAGGAGGAAAAACTCACCTTCACTGGAGGAGGAGAAAATGGCACACTCCCCTCAACCAATCTTGAACACCTCTTCTGACAGTTACCTGTTTAGTGTCTAACACTCTTCAGGAAATAGATAGGATGAGAAATGGTCCCTAACCTGAGGAAGTTTCTATGGTAGGAGAATCTGATAGCAGCCAGGTTGGAAAAAAAGCTTCAGTTTTATTAATAACCTACTCAAATGAATACCACATAAATTAAACCATGATTAAGTTACCTAAACGAGGTGATATTGCCTAAGTGAGATGAAAATAAATAAAAGTATTTCTGGGGTGCAGAAAAAGGTAAGATTACTTCTGGCTGGAAGCAGAACGAAGCCCTCATTAATGAGGTGTCCCTCAGACTGGGCCCTGAGTGCTGAGCAGAGGTTGGCCAGAACCATGTCAGCATGGGCAAAAAAGTGCAGAGCACTCATGTTTGGTGTGACTGCAGGGGTCGAGGGAAAAGTAGCTAGTAGGCATCTAAAACATGGGATGGAACCAAAGCCCAGAGAGGGAAACCTGAATTTATTGGCTCAACATCAAGGAAGCACAAGAAGTGTTCTCTCGAAACAAGGGCATAACCAACGCACGTCAGGAAACTTTAAAATGACCCTTCTTGTAGGAGCAGTTATGCTCCCCACCAAGGGGCACTTGTAAACTGGGAGGAGGGGAACACTGTGTGCCACAAAGCCTGGGACCCTACTAGCACTTAGTAGCGAAGGGCTAGCAATATTCAAACCAGAGGGGCGCCTGGGTGGCTCAGTCGTTGGGCGTCTGCCTTCCGCTCAGGTCATGATTCCGGGTCCTGGGATCGAGCCCCGCATCGGGCTCCCTGCTCCGCGGGAAGCCTGCTTCTCCCTCTCCCGCTCCCCCTGCTTGTGTTCCCTCTCTCGCTGTGTCTCTCTCTCTGTCAAATAAATAAATAAAATCTTTAAAAAAAAAAAAAATATTCAAACCCGAAGGTAGGCCCCGCTTGACAAGCATGAGGAGCCGAGCTGAGTGAGTCTCACAGGGACCATCTGTGAAAAACGTAACTGGGAGCCGGCAAAGCCGCCCAGCCAAAGTGCTGTTCTGATCGGATTACTGCTGTTCTGATCGGTGAGGAAAGAAAAATGATGTCTCGCCTGTCAGGGTGAGCCAGTCACCCCTCCAGGCAGCCTGCAGGCTGGGGCTGAGCCTCCCCGACTGCTGGCTGAGGAGGAGGGCTCTCCAAGCCTGATTGCAACAGCTCTCCAGCACAGGGAGGCCCGGAAGGCACCCCGCGCCGGCTCCCAGCCCCAAATCCACCCCGTAATTCATTAATTGAACTGAATTAATTGAGAGGGCTACATGATTACCTCCAGATGTCTATAAAGACAAAGAACACTGGAAATGCAAGGAAAAATAAAGGCCTCAGCATGCGGCAGGGCCACGGAGAGACGGGGTCACAGAGAGGGACGGGGTAGCGTGGGGGCCAAGGCGGCCTCAGAGGGAGTGCCGTGACCTTGAACAGCCCCCTCCCCACATCAGGACTTGGGGACCTCAACTCCCTCAAAATTAAGATAAAGCCCTGTCCCCCCTAACTCGCAAGTTTTAGGACAACCGATGAGATAATGCCATTGAAGGGTCTTATACGCTCTAAAGTGCTATGCAAAGTAAGAGAAAGAAAATTGTCGGAGGTGCAGTTTTCGCAGTAAAAGAGGATGACGCAGATCAAAGAGGAAGGCTCCCAACTAGGAATCTCGGGAGGCTTCGGTTACTACAGCCACAGTGGCAGGCTTTCTTTCGCTGGCCTCACTCAGTTGCAGGGCCCTGCTCTTCCTCTCCCTTCCTTGTCCTGTCTGCACAGGCACTGTGAGTTCCTTGAAAGGCCAAGGACCAGATTTTACATATTCCTAAAACCCCACCATGGAGGCCCAGCACAAAACCAATAGAGAAAAACAACCATGAATCTGGTTTACTCATGGCTCTTCACCCTGACTGTGCATTCACAATCATTTGACAAGATTTAAGGGGAAAAAAAAAAAAGCCCATCTCTTAGGACTGAGAAACACTAAACTCGGTCTTGTATATGTATTTTTTTTTAATTGCGCTTCAGTCTTCTACTGAAAGGGGTTGAAAGTGTCTGTTCTGCTTTCAACATGACTAAAGTGAGCAGAGGTCCAGGACCACGTAGGACAGAATAAAGACTTGAAAACTTTAATGCAGTCTGCACATGTGTAATATAAATTTTATGTGTACATTTTAAACAGGTTAATATTATCACCCTTGCAACTTTTCTATAAACCTAAAGTTATTCCAAAATAGAAACTTAAAAAAATGGGTTAATATAGGATGCAGTGATTTCTAAAGCAAAGAGGCACATTTCCAGATCAATCCCACATTGCCAATTGACTGTAGAATCCTGGCTTTTTCAAATATGCCATAGATATAAAAGAACAGGCAACTTCTGGGAAAGTATAAAAAATGAAAACTTACGCATCAATATGCAACTAATTGACTCCATCATCTTTACAGTTATCCCCAATACCTCATATTATTACCCTGATACTGCCCTCCCCATGGAGACACCTCCAGGTCCACCTCCTGAGAGTGCCAGGCTCTGGCCATCTTACCTGTTTGAAGATGACTTCAAAGGCAGCCCCTCCTCCCATTCTCCTGTATGTCCACAGTGAGCCAGTGACACCATTCACAGGATTTGTAATGAATGGTTCTGACCCCGCACTCCTGCTCATGCTGTACCCACCATCTACACTGTCATTTTGGTCCCTTCACTTTCCACCAAGCCCAAGTGTTTTGTTTTTGTTTTTTTATCTTGACCCAGCCTGAATGTCTCCGATGCTGTGAATATTTCCCTAACTCACAACCCCCCACCCCCAAAAAATAGTAGCTTAATTCCAGGTTCTTCTAGTACTTGTATCATACTTACAACAATCCACACGGACTGACCCAGTAAGCTGGCAGCTTCTGGGCAGTCTCACTAAATGAGCACGATGCCTGGCTAGGAAGCTTCCAGAAAGCTATGTTATGGATAAACGAGTAAATGGATGAAAGTTGATCTCTTTGGTTACTCATCCCTCTTTAGGATCTCTGTATCTCCCTTCTTAGCCTCCACTGATATGGTCATCTCTTTTTCTCTCCCTTAATTTAGCAATGTAATGAATCCTGTTGATAGAGTTCCAGATACTGAACCGTCTCTGCATTCCTAGAAAAATTCCTACTCAGTCACAGTTGTAGTGTTTGATATATTGATAAATTAAATATGCTATTTTATGGGGAATTTTTGTACATAGAATCATGAGTAAGATCATTCTATAGTGTTTCTCTCCTTGTGTTACTTATCATCATTAGGTTTCATATGAGGGTTCTACATCCTTTTCTACTGTTTGGATTTGTTTAATAATGATGAGGTTGGAATTATCTGATCTTTAAAAGTTTATCAGAACTTACTGTAAAGTCATTTGGATGTGACACTTTCTTTAATAATAGATCTTAATCATATTTCCAGTAACCTCTATGATAGTTACAGCCGTTTTATGCTTCTTTTGAGGTCATTTTCATATTCTGCTGGAAATTCATCCATTTCTTCTAGGTTTGATCTCTCTCCGTTTCGATCTAGCTACCTCTCAATTAAAAATGATGTCTCATCTACTATGCATCATTTAGATCCTGAGCATCACTTCCCACTAGTCCTTAAAGACATAATTCATGTTTTCTATCATCTGGTTCAAGTTATATACCCTCTCACTACATTTCCACAGCACCTGGAGTACTGTACTCATCACAAGTCCCTGTCTCTCTGCTTGCCTGTATCCCAAACTAAACTCTTGGATCCTTAAGAGCAGAAGTAATTATCACTCTCAAATCCCAGGGCCTAATACATGATAGACACTCAATAAAAATGTCTGTTAACTTAATGAATGAATAACTGTATTTGCCTGGCATTAGAGCTCCAGATGAATCAGATTCTCATCCTGTACTGAGATGAATCAGATTCTCATCCTGTTCTCAAGAAGCTTAAGGCCTACCTGCAGAAGAGATATTTATATATGTGAAAAGAGAGAAAGAGCAGTACACAGCATACCAAAAGAACTGACATGTGTGTGATGGGAGCTAGCATAGGGAGGGGTGGCCCTTGACAAGGACTTTGAAAGCTGGGTGGTTCTGAAGATAGATGGAACAACAAAGATAATGCCTGGAAATACTGTAAGCTCAAGGAAGAAGCAAGGTCTTTCCATGAACAGGCAGCAGACCAGTTGTATTAAAATGAGGAACTCAAGGAGAATATTTGGGGAAAAGGTTCAGAAGATAAACTGAGCTTGCTTTTTAAAGGCTTTATACAGAGAAATAAGAAGCTAGAACTTTAATCTCTGAACAGTCATCTAACAAGAGTAAAAACTCTATGTACGAAACATGAACCAGTTCAGGATGGATCCAAGGAAGGTGATAAACACAATAGTACAAAGAGTCTCCATGTCCCCAGTTCTAGTCTCAACTTTGCCAGTGTGACCTTTAACAAGAGAGGATACTCATTTGCAAAATGAATGTCTGTAAAGTCCCAATCAGCTCTAATAGTCTATACTGCTTTCCTTCTCTGAAACCTGAATTACAGCCCTTTATTTTGATAAATGGGTCTGAGGAAACCTCACAAGTTTAGTGAACAGATGAACTAGCACATGTCAGTTGGGGTTTCTCAGCTTCTCTAAGAGCGACCAACATAAACACAAAGATAAGCAGTGGTGAGAGCTAGTTGTGCTGGACCAAAACTCACCCTGCTCTTACTTCCTCTGGTTCTAGGTCAGTTTCACTGTAAGTTTACAATCATTGCGAAAGCAAGAAGTGAAAGGGAAAATCTCCACAGAGGCTATGAAAATACGCAAACACCATCACAAGAGAGGCAAACAAGAGAAATGGCCCTGGTCTAAGCGAAGGGAGGCTGAGAGCTGGGCTCCCTAGACACTGGACTTTCAGGAACTTTTGCCACATGCAAAGCAATGAAGAAGCACCTAAAAAGCCTTACTTATTACCCTCTCTCTATCGCTCTCTGTCGTCTCTTCCTAGCTGTTCAACAGGTACAAAAAAGCCATTGACAATAAACAGCAAGTGTTTACTGAGGACTTACTATAAGCCAAGCAATTTTCTAACAGTCTTCACTATTATGTGAGGTAGAGTTATCATTCTCCACATTCAGCAGGTCAAGAAAGTAAAACTATAAGAATTAAATAACTTGCTTATATATATATATATATATATATATATATATATATATATA